>NC_056725.1:200618674-200918674 GCF_019279795.1 Protopterus annectens | reverse complement strand
AATGATGTGGACATCCTACAAAAGAGCCTCACTGAAACAGATGCCTGGTGTAAAAGCCATGGCCTCAAGCTCAATGCCAAAAAGTGCATTGTCATCCCCTTTTTTAAAAACTCTGTACCCATGAACTACCACATAGGCGGTAGTCTGCTTAACATTGAAAGTGTGATAAGAGACCTTGGGACACAGGTGGACAGCAGTCTCTCCTTTGATAATTACATCGCCACATTAGTCAGGAAATCCTTCTACGTGGCACATTTTATCACAAAAGGTTTCTCATCCAGGAAAAAAGAGGTCATTGTTCCCCTCTACTCAGCACTCATTAGACCCATTATTGAGTACAACGCCCCTTTTGGTATGTACCTTACAAGACATCTACAACAACTGGAAAGGCCGAAGAAATACCTCACAAAGAGGATTACAGGTCAAAAACAGATGCCCTACACAGACCATCTCAAAAAACTCCAGCTTTACTCCGTCACATATCGCATACTCAGAGGCAGTCTCTGCCTAACATACAAAGCTATGTCAAACCTAGAGCTGTTGGACATGCTCCACTTAAAGAAATCCTAATCCCTCCGAGCTACACGCTCTAGGGACCTAAATCTTGTCACACCAATAAACAGAACATGCTGGAGGGATAGATTCCTGTCCCAGAGATTTCCCATACTCTGGAACAAACTACCTATCTATATCAAACAAAGCTCCTCATTAGCACTCTTCAAGAAAAATCTTGATGACTGGATGGGAAATAGGAAATGCACCCCGGGGATCACTTCTGTGGCTCTGCTCGACAAGGGCACAGGACAATATTTTTCTTGGGTGGCAAAAGCCAGGGTACCTTTTTGGCTAGGCTTATATAGGCCCTAGGGCCAATAGCCTAGTACCTACCTATGAACCTATGAACCTATAAATAGCACACAGGCTGCAGAAGTTTCATATGTCTAGTTCGGTATAACTTTCAGAAAGACATGTCACATCTAGGAGCATATGTACACATGAGTATATTTACTACATTGAAAGTTGCATCATCATACTCTACAAATGATTGCGGTTTTGTTGTATGTTACATTGTTATTATATTATTGCTCCAAGCAGACATTGAACAAGCATGATGTTAAGGGGTATAGAGACAGTTCAGCAGCAAATGTAAAGACATATAGTAAAATGTAATTGCCTTTTAATGGAGAACTATACATATATTATTTTTAATATGCTATAACATGCATACATGCTTCTGGGTCATTTCAGAAAAGATGCAACTCTGCTTAGAGGGTCTTGTTTAGTCAAAAATGAACAAATATAAAGAAATAAAAATCTAAGATGCTCTGTAAGAAAAGATTATTGCCTATACAACAGTAATGTAGTAAGATGGCAATATAATAATAATGAACAATAGGTCTAGAGCTGTAGAACTGAAAACAATTGATGCTTTATAGTTATGTTACATTCTGTAACAAAAATTACTTTTATCACTGAAGTAATTTTATTTATTTATTTATTTTATTTTACATTTGTTAACCGGGCTAGTCTAGCTGGATATATGTCCATTTACAGTAGAGGCCCTGGGAGAAAAGCTCCACTAGAAACATAAGAAAGCAGTTCTAAATTTAAAAAAGATAATAAGGATTATAAACACTAAATGTAGTAGTAATAATGTTACCAGTGAGATATTACTGTGAATGCTCATCATATTGATCACTGCTGCAGTGACCTTAGCTATATGAGCAATCTCCTGCCAAGGATATAACAGCCAGCCAGCTTCCAAAGCTTTAGGGCACCTTCCATGCACCCAAACTGTCAGACAGCTCAAACTGAGCTGACTAAAAGACAATTTTGGGTATGAAGTCCTTTAGAGCTTTACTGCTACCAAAGATTATGTACCCCTGAGGCTTTCAAGGATCAGTGGTCAACTTGTGCTGTTCCATTGATGGGAAGATAAGCTCCTTTTGGAGAAAAAAACTTCCAATTTCTTATTAGTGTTGCTGTTTTATCACTTTCCTCTTCAGGAAAGTTATTTTAAAGCTGGGAGTGTGGTGCATTTTAATGGACTTTTATGAGTCTGTAAAGTATTTTTAAGCAGATCAATCATTTTTTTGTCAGTTTTAAAGTGGTGAAAAGTAACTGAAAACAATTTTTCTGTGGAGAAATTGTGTTTCTTTTACCTTTGTGGGGCTGGCATAGTGTTTTAAAGTGCTTTTTATTGTGTTTTTTTCTGTCAAAAGATTAACCTTTGTGGACCGGTAGTGTTTACCAGCATTTGCTGCTTGTTTTCATCAGGAAAGAAGCACTATTTTTGGCTTAGTCATGGAACAGACTACCGGTCCCATGGTCATCCTTCTTCAGGTCACAAAAAGAAAAAAATAAGCAAACAACCTTTGCCACTTGTTGTACCTCAGACCACTCATGTTTTACCCTGGATCCCTCTGATGTAGCACCTACAGCCACTATGGACCAAGGATTAGTCACATCCTCTGTGGCTGTTGGGTACTCCTCAGTAAGCAGTGGAGAACCACTCTTGTTGGTCCATGGAGAGGGAACAGGGATGGTTTCCCAGCTGTGACAGAATGGTGTACCTATCCCTGGAAAAGCTGCTGGTCCCATTTATAGCAGGGCTGGCCTAATTTTTCTGTCAAAAAAAAACAGAAAACCAAACATGTATATACTCCTTCTCAAATTTCTTTGGATAGGAGTAGTTTACTGGGTTTCTATTAGGGTTTAATTTAGGCTTTTGATCCTTCTTGTAAAGTAGTTTTTGGTAAAAGAAAGATAGATACTTCTTTTTCTTGAAGAGATTCAAGATTATGAATCTGAACAGGAAGATGTGGGGATGGATAAGATTTTTTTTCTTCAGATTTCTGATTCAGACTCAGAGGAGAGCTCAGTTTCTGATTCTCCCTGTGGGGGGTTCTTTTCCTCTGAGGCTATTGCCATAATGTGCCAGGGGTCTCCACGGGAGAATACGGAGGTTTCTCAGCCCCTCAGAAAACACTATTATTATTACATAAGGATTTTCCAGATCTTATACCCTTTCCTCCTGTTCTGTCTGCATTTGAGGATGTGTATTACTACCTGCAATTTTCCTGACAGACGGATTGCTGTCCCTAAAAATGCAGAATGTTTAAGTTCTCTAGTCTTTTAAAATTTTATACACTATTCCCAAACCTGATCCAGCAGCTGTAACTCCAGTTGATTCCACTGCTGCTAAGCACTTAGTTAATTCCAATCCTACTCTTTCTGATAAGGACGGGAAAATTATTGACAGGTATGGGGGAGAAGTTTATACTTCTGCAACTTTGATTTTCAAAATTTTTAATGTCAGGCTCATTTGTTAGAGTTCATTCTGACTAATTGTGAAAGAATTAGGAATGTTTCATCTGCAGTTTCTTCTTGTGAGGAAAAAATCTACTTTAAATAATTTGGTTTCTTCTATAACAAAGGTCACTACTCATTGTTTGTGTATGACTGTGTTGATACTTCTTCCAGGGCTATGAGCACTGGTAGTGTTTTGAAGAGGTTTGTATGGCTGCATTCTCAGAACCTCTCAGATGATGTTAAAAATGAGATTTTAAATTCACACATGGCTAGACAGAGATTCAGTGTTTGACCCCTCTGCTGAAGAGGTGATCAAAAAGTGAGATAAAAGGGGCAAGCAGATCTTTCTACACTTTCCAGGGGATTTCTATCTCCTCATCCAGTTTTGGCAAGAAGCAGAATAAACAATCTCAACAAAATATAGGTAAACAGATCTTTAAGAAGAAATCACAAGGGGATACCAAAACCAAGTCACTAACCCCCCAAAACCAAGGACATTCCAACAAGCCTGAATAACAGTTCAAAAGAACTTGTGACGCCCTTCCACTCTGCCCCCCCCCCCTTTTTTTTTTCCAGAAAGTCTGAATCTCCATTTTTCTCTTTGGCAATGATAGTTTCAGACAAATGGGCTCTGAAAAACATTCTTCAGGGTTACAGATGGCAGTGGGAATAAATTCTTCTTTTTCAGGGGGTCATTCCTCATCCTGTAGATCAGACTCTTTCATTTCTACCGGTTCTTCATCATATGCTGTTTCAAGTAGTGAAATAACCAGTACCTTTTTCCCAGGCTGTGAAGTGGGGAAGTGTTTTTATTCAAGGATGTTCCTAGTGCCAAAGAAAAAAAGAAAATACTTGGAGACCAGTTCTTGAATTTTTTTCCTAAACCTGTTTGTGCCCAAATTCAAAATGATGCCACTTCATAACCTGTAATCTCTTCTTCATCTTTCAAGTACCCTTTTAAGACTAGACTTAAAAGATGTTTATCATTACATCCCTATTAATCCAGATTTCAGATGCCTCTTAAGGTTTTGTGTGTCTGGATCAGTTTTCTGCCTTATCTTTTGGACTATCCACCACATCAAGAGTATTCTCAAAATGTTTAGCTCCAGTTGTAGCTCATCGCAGGCTACAGGGTATCCAAATTTTTCCACACTTAGACAACTTGCTTCCCCTGGATTCAGAAAACTTCCATGCAAGAATAGCTTATTCTTGCACGGAAGGGACCATTCCCATGCAGCACGGCAGCAAGCCATGCATATTCATGAAGGCGTGCTGCCATGCTCAAATACGGACACTGTTCTGTATGCGGTGTGCAGTGCACAGACACTAAACGCACCCCCTGCACTCAGAAAGTGCCATACGGCACTTTCTAAGCCATACTGGCACAATATTAGAGCGTAACTCTAATATTATGCCAGTATTTCAGTGTCCATGGATACTGAAATGTAAAATAAATCATTTCCATGTCCGCAGACACTGAAATAAAACCAGCAAAGAGGAAAGCAATACAGGGGATGTGACACAGCTTCTGTGACACATCCCCTGTTTTGCTAAAGCATCGTACAGAACCTCAGCATTCTGCAGAAACAGGAAATGTGTGCAAATGCACACTGTACCTGTCAACTGTACAGATTTTCGCAGAATGTCCAGATCTGCATACCTATCTACCTCTTAATGCCAGAAATCTGGACAAAGCTCGACAAAATTGGGGGACAAACAGGGACATATTTTAAATACTGCCCTTATAAACTAAGTTGCTAGAGAGTAACAGGGTTCATTTTAACAGTCTGAAGGATTTGAAGTCTGAAGCTCAAATGTTATGTCATTATTTAGTGACTTCAATCCTGAGATAATCCCAGTGACTTGCCAGGAAAAAACAGGAACAGGCCAAAAATATGAGCCAAAAATCTGGACATTATGTACAGTTGAGAGGTATGCAGATCTGTGCCCTAAATTCATGGTACACAGTCCAGAACATGATGGTGATTGAAAAGCATTAACAGTGAAGTGGAAAATAATGAGAGACATTTGAGTTACAGACATCATACCCTTCAGAAAAGTCATGCTACATAAAAGACTGTTAGTCTATCAACTTTCTAAGTTTGTAAGAGCAATACACAAATAATGGTGCAGAAAGCAATGTGCAAACGTCCACAGTAAATAAAAATAAAACACATGTAATTTTTTTTTCTATCTGCAATAAAGTTTAACCGTAGGGAGTGCACGTTGCGCAGCTATGCTCAGCCTAGCTTACACATCCCAATGAGCTAAATAGAAATATATGGCCAAAGTAGTGTAAAGTGAAATAGCGTAGTGGTTAGAGCTTTTGCATAGCAAATAGGCATTCACAGTTTGAGTCCCCATTCAATCCATTCATTTTTATCTGTTAAAAAAGCATGAAAATATATTTTGTTATCAGTAGGTAGTGAATAATATACATATATTTATTAACCAGGGTAGTGTAGCAGGTCCAAATGTGAGGTGTCAGTGTAGTACAGATGTGAAACCCCCATATAAACACAAGTGTCCCATACAGTATAGCCACAAAAGAATGCATTGTAATGAAAGCACATAGGGGGATGTTATGGAAGGTAAGCATACTTATCATAATATGTCATTTATGAGGAAACAACTCCACAATGCTGATAGTCTGTAAAAGGAAAGCTGAAGAATGCTAACTTGTGCTCAGCTATGCTTAGCCACAATAAGCATTGCTTATACGTAAATTCTAAGCAAGAACTAATGTAGCTAAGTGGATTTGCACTCTGGTAAGCAGTGCTTGGCATCTACCCCTCAAAGCAGTGCTCAAACCAGCCAAGTGGGTTTGCCCCATGCTTAGCTTAGCATATTCAAAACCATCCAGTCACAGCAAAGAGTGGGAAATCTGCCATATTTAAACCTCACAGGCAGGAATACAGCTCATAACTGGTTGTAGCTCCCCACTGCAGGTAGTATAACTGGTGTTGGAGAGGGTATGCACTTTTGGGTGCAGCACTGGGGCATACAGAAGTCCAAGGTCATGGTAGGACTCCTTGTTAAAAACCATCATGTGAGACTGCTGCAGGACCAGTACCAGTGTTCCCAATACAAAGCAGAGGCATGGGAAAGTCTCGCCTGTGATCTCACCAGTGCCACTGGCATCCCTTGGACTGGTGAGCAGGTCCAGCACCACTATGCTGACTTGTAGCAGAGGAAGAGACAGCTCTTTGACCAATAGGTCCAAGAAGTAAGGCAGAGGAATGATGTCCCAAGCGTGTGTAAGTATTCATATCAATAACTGTTTACCAGAGTCCAGCCTGTGTATGTGATGGATAGGTATGCATAAATGTTTCTCTATCTTCTTTACAGCTCCAGCTGAGTGGGCTGCGAACCAGGAAGCACATGCAAGCAGGTTGCAAAGGCTGCATCGCTAGGCTGGTGAGTAGCAATCTAGCTTGTAGTAGTCATACCAAATAAATATAAAGTAGTAGAATGTCACCTTGCAGTATTAAAAATGGGTATGGTTTGTACTGAATAAACCAGACAATATTACAGTAATAGTCTCATATAGGTTATATATAAATAAAACTGTAACTGCCTGTCAATAAAATTCAAAACCCTGGACTGGTTGTGATTACTTTAGTATTGTATGAATTGAAATGTGTACAGGTTATACACAGCAACTATAGCTCTAAAAGCATTAAACAATCAAGTCACATCTGACAAAGTTAGTGCCTTTGTAAGACATGAGATTAACTGATATGAAATGTTTCATGCACCAAGATCTGATATCTGAATAGTAATGTTGTGTTAACCACTGTTTTCCACACTGTGCTATGTCAAAAGGTATGTATAGGAATGTATGTATAAGAATGCTATAATTACAAGGTCAGAGTGTACATCCAAGAGAGAATTAGACAGAAAACATTCAAGAAAAAGACAGCAGTTTCTCAATCGCTTGTTCTGATGAAACACAAACTTGCTGTATTTTTTGCAGAAACAGCCACAGTTCGAATCCAGGGAGTGGTAGTAAGCTGTAAGCATAATTTCACCTATGATTTTGTGAATATGTGTAGAAACAGTCAGATAGTGTTAATAGAAATTTCCTCCACAGGTCTTCCAGGTAAGAGAAGGTATAAAGTAGCTATAAGAAGGCTGCAATTATACAATGTGTACAAACATACCACTGCCTGACCCAAGGCCATAGGTTGCTGTAATAATACCTGTAGAGTAATGATTAGAGCAATGATCATTAAAGCCGTGATCACTGCAAGAATCTACATTTGTTAATTGACATCTCTCTCTCTCTCTCCCCCGCCTTATCTTCGCCAATAGGCTAAACACCTAAATGAATGGATTTGTTTTCCACCAAACCTACCATCGGGACATGTGTCCTATTGTTCTACAAATGTTGAAATGTTTTCCAATTAATGCTCCCTGTTCAAATATTATCACTGGTGGCCTGTTGCTATCAATGTAACCTGTATGCCGGTGTAATGCCCACTGCGGTTCCATAGATCTGTTCTCTCCTTCACTGATACACTCCCTCCCTCCTCTGTTTCATTTTAAACTAAGATAAGCTTCTTCTCTGTCACTACCTCCTCTTATTTCTTACCTGTTTCTTCCCCCCCCCCTGAATTATACTCATTAAACTACCTTTGTCTCAATATGCTCCTCTTACTTCTCCACACCCTCCGGGCCTCCTGCCTCCTCCTTGTATTCCTGATTCCCCTATGTTATCCCAGCTCATATTCCTCCAATGTACAACCTATCCTACCTTCATCTCAAACTGGCACACATACCATTCTTCTCCCTCATTCGTATACTCATTTCTACTACACCTCCGCTTCCCTTATTCAGCCTCACCGCCTGCACCTATTCTATCCTAAAATTATCACCACCACAGCTAAAATACTTACCCCTAAACTAATGTTAGTTCTACCCAAACTCATGCAATATAAACCCAAAAAGCTAAAAGCGTCTTCCTTCAACAACCTAATATTAGCTGGGGATATTCATCCCAACCCTGGCCCTAGTCCCCTTACTAATAACTGCCTCCCCCTTCTCCTTCTTCCCCCTTCTCCCCTCACAATACCCTAACATTTGTTACACTCAACGCCCAAAGACTCAACAATAAAACTCACCAATTTCAGGCATGGCTAAGCCATAACCAACCAGACATCTTAGCCATCTCAGAAACCTGGCTCAAACCTCATATCTCTGACTCTGAAATCCTGCCTACAGGATTTCAATCTCTCAGAACTGACCGACCAAATAAAAAGGTGGTGGCACTGCTCTAATCTACTCTACTCTTCTCACCATAATTCCCCTCCAAATTCCAATCTCTCAATTCAACAATACTGAACTAACAATTGGTCTACTAAAGATGAATAAACACAAGAATATCTGCATCATTGCCCTATATATATCTTCGGGCAACAACATCTATACCCTCGAAGATATTCTCTTATGGGCCTCATCTGAAATTAATTATGAAACTTACATACTAGGGGACGTAAATCTCGACTGGAACAATTCAATAGTCCCTCTCCCTCCTTATCCATTAACCTCTATAACTTTACTCAAGTAATCCTGTCCACCACCTGACCCAACAGAACAAATCCCCCAGGATCTATTATAGACTGGATCCTAGTCACCCATCCAAATAAAATAACTTACTCTGGCACCATTCCCGACACCATTAGCGACCACCTTCCCGCCTTCATTCACCATTCAACTAGTTCTACCCCATATCAGCATCAATACATTCTCACTCGCAACCTTAGCAACTTCAACCCCTCAACTTTCTCAAATATCCAAAAACAAATGAACTGGCAAATCCTAAACACCCTTCCTCTTGATAAAGCTATAGACCACTTCAACTCTATCTTCCTTGACACTCTAAACTCCCTAGCCCCACTAAGAAACAGAAGGATAAAAACAAATACCACTCCATGGCTCTCCAAAGAAACCAAACAAATTATGCTTCAAAGGGACAAATTCTGGAAGCTTTACCATAACAATAAACTGCCCAAAACTCTGCTCGAATACAAACAACTCCATAACCTCACAAAACAACATATCATTAAGGACAAAAAAATCCTACTATATTAAGCTCCAGCCCAACAATAACAATAACCCAAGCAATTCTGGAAATCAATAAACTCCCTTCTCAACCCTGGCTCAAGAATAACCCCTGTCCTGACCCAAGTATATCTGACCTTGAATTAGGCTCCAAGTTTAATTCATTCTTTATTGAAACTATTTCTAACCTGACCAAGACTTTCCCTAACAATAATCCACCTGTCCACCATTCCTCTTCACCTAACCTCCCTATGTTTGAGCTTAAACCAGTCTCTACCAATCTCATAAAAAGACTCCTATCCAAACTTAAACTTTGCTCCAATGGTCCTGATAATATTCCCTCCTCCTTCCTAAAATGTGCAGCCGGCGGCATAGCACTTGCAATTAGCATCATAATCAACAGATCTATAAAAGAATCATATGTACCCAAACTATGGCATTCAGCCTACATTCTTCCTCTCCACAAAGGAGGCAAAAATATCGACATCTCAAACTTCCGGCCCATTGCTCTGCTCTCACCAATCTCCAAAATCTTAGAAAAATGTATCCACCGCCAACTTATGCCTTTCCTAATTCAAAACCAACTCCTTACATCTACACAGCATAGCTTCTGCCCAAGCCATAGCACTATAACCACTCTACTCTCCTTTTTAGAAACTGTCAACCAAGCCCGAGATTCAGGACACATAGTTTCCACAGTTCTTCTCGATCTTTCTAAAGCTTTCGATACTGTTTCCCATAAACAGCTTATCCATCATCTCTCAAACCTACATCTCTCACCAAATACTGTATCCTGGTTCTCTAGCTATCTGTCAGACAGATCTCATTCAGTCAAATGGAAGAACTCCACCTTCTCCTATCTTGCTACCCTAATGGCATCCCTCAAGGGTCCATCCTCGGATCTATGCTTTTTAACATCTTTATCAATAACCTTCACTCTGCTATTCCTGAAGCCAAAATTATTCAATATGCAGATGACTCTACGTTAGTCTGCTCTGCCTCAAACCTCCCTAAACTACTGACTAAAACCCAAACTGCTTTTTCTATTACTGAAAACAGGATGCAACAAAACCACCTCTCACTAAATGCAAATAAATCTAAAATTCTACTATTCTCTCCCTCCAAGACGTTCTCTTATGACAAAAATTCATTCAAAGTCCTTAGCCAGACCAACTCTCCCATAGAAGTGGTTTCCTTCGCAAAACTTCTTGGCATTACTATTGATGAACACCTCAAGTTTGATATCCACATTCAACAAAATATAAAGAAAACCCAGCAAAAGTTAGGTATGCTTTATAGGAACAATCTCTTTCTCTCCAACTCTACTAGACATACTCTGGCTACTACTTACCTCCTCCAATCCCTGTTATATGGAGCCCCTCTTCTAACTAACCTGACCTCTACCATCACCTCTAAATTAGAAAACTGCTATAATAAGACCTAAATTCGCCACCAAATCCAAAAATTCCACCCATCACTGCCATACCCTTCATTCGCTGAACTGTCTAGAACTCCCTAATTTCCTAGACTACCTCCAACTTACCACAGCACACAGACTTGTATTTCACCCAAATAAATGTCCAGCTCTAACAAACATCCTTCCCTCCTACATCTCTAATAGAACTCTCAGATCTGAACACCAAAACTTAATTACTATCCACAAACCTAAATGACCTGCTGGCCAACTTCTCCTCTCTTTCTCACTGAGCAAGAAATGGAATTCTCTCCCATCCACACTAAGGACAATATCAAACTCAGAAAACTTCAAAACCCAGCTTTTCACTTACTTGTCCTTCAAATGGAAATGCACCTGCTTTCACCCTATCTAATTATATTTAACAAATGCCCTGAGGAGGTTTCTCTCCTAGGTTCCTAATCTCTCTAATACCCCAATAACTATCGCCTTGAGTTGACTCAAGCTCTCTGCAATTGCTTCTCAATACATGATTTCAACTTTGTAAATATTGTAAATAGCCTCTTACTTCAAATGAATGCATGTAAAGTGTTTCCTTACTTTAAATGTTTGTATGTATAATGTTTCTACGATGATTGTATGTATAATGTTTCTACACTTCAATTGTAATGAAGGTATATTTCAATGAATCTCTACTGTACAACCATCAGATATATCAAAATTATCTTTGTTGACCAAGCCTGATATGGAATGTACATATTTGTAAACTGTACTTTATTCTGTAACTTCCTTACCTTTGTAACCTTTCTGTTTTATGTTCTATGGAGCTTTTCTCCCTGGGCCTCCACTGAAAATGGGCACACTTGTGCCCCGTGGATTTTCCTCGTTACCAAACTGAAATAAATAAATAAATATATGCATGTGTCCTGTTTGCTATGCAAATGTTCCAAATTTGTTGTTTTGGGTTAATAGGAATACTCATGCATGCTGTTATAACTAATCCTGGAATGTGTTTACCATTACTAACCATCATATGTTTTAAAACTGCAACACCATAGCACATCTGGGAAGGTCTATCCCAGCAGATTCACCTCTCCTGCCTCATTTGGCCATAGCATGGGCCCCAGCACATCTGGGACCCACCCCAGGACCTCCTTGTCTGCTGGTCCTACACCACCTTCGAGTGGAACAGCCTCAGGGGATGGGGCTCACCCCCCCCCGGCATGTGCACAGACAGAATCCTGTCACCTGAAGCCAGGTCTGGGGTCTGGTGTGTAGTGAGTTCCTTAAAGAATTGTGAGGTCTGCTACACCAGCTTGAGGGCCGCATGGCACATTTAGAGGGTCAGCCTGCCCCTCCTGCTCAGCCCCCATCACAGCCACCTTTGGGGCCTTGAAGGTGCAGTGGTGACTGCCCATGGGTGTGGACCTCAGCCCCACTGTATTCATTTGGGGGCTTATGTGCTTCCGATTACCAAACACCCCTCCGCATCCAAGGTGTTTACCCCCCACATGTGCTATATACCACCTTACCACCACTGTATGCTGTCTTGTCTGTCTTCCTACCCAAGCTACCTCCCCAAATATATCTTCTATCCTTCCCTAACAACCCACACTCACCTTAGAAAAAGAAAGGGTAATTTGTTCCCAAAAAAAAGGTTGCCCCATACATAGATGTCCATTTCACACATGTGTCCACTGGACATATGTAATCTGGTCTAATTGGCTTCACAACACATTATTGTTGTCCTCACCCCTCTCTCAGGGGTTTGAGTCTCCAAATTTACCTCCAAATTCAGTATATATGCACAGCTGTTGGTGTAGAAGAAATGGGCAGCTATGGACCTTGCCTAAACCCATCCTGCACATCCCTAGCTATCTTTCATATTGTTTTTTCCTCTTCATGCCCCCTTTTTCACCACTTTCCTATCACCCCTTTTTTCTTTTCTTTTAAAACAATTAGTGTGAGAGTAAGCCTGTTTGTGTGGTGCTAAGCGATGCCTACACAGATTAAGCACTTTTAAGGCTGACAGCATAGTTAACTGGAAGTTAGCATTGCTTACCACCTTGCAAACCCACGCAAAACTGCTTACAACTGCTTAAAAGTGCCTTAATCATTCATATCCAATAGCCCTTGTTCTTTCCAGCAACAAGACAATCAGCTCTTGCAAGTCTTGAACCCAGAATCCTGCAAATTATATCCATGGCAATTTACTACTAAGCCATCGAAGCTACAGATATGTCTAATGTTTTTTCAAGTATATCATTCAGTAGAGTTATTCAACAGTAGGGAAAAGGTTTGTTAACATTAGTGAAGTTTTGTACATATATATAAATATATATGTGTATAGAGTTGCATACATATATATATATATATATATATATATATATATATATATATATATAAACAATACGTAATATATGTAGAGATATACATATAAAATATACACATATATGATATATATATATATATATATATATATAGAGAGAGAGAGAGAGAGAGAGAGAGAGGGAGAAAAGTAACTAAATGCATACATACATATAAATATCTCTGTCTGTACCTAAAACAACTCTATCTAACAATATATATATATATATATATATATATATATATATATATATATATATATATATTTTATTTGTTGACTGGAAAATGGGTATATGCCCATTTTCAGTGGAGGCCCGGAGGGAAAAGCTCCATATATTCAGAGATATGAGATTTACATAATATAAGAGTACAATCTAGCAAATCAGATGAAAAAAGAAACAGTATAATTATAGTAAAGACAGTTCAGTAGGAGAAATGACCTATATATCAGAGTATAATATCACAAGGAAGGCTCCATATATTCAGACAAGCAAAATTTCACATAATATAAGAATATAATCTAGCATTTCAGAGGAAAAAAAACAGCGTATTTATGGCAAAGACACAGTCTGACAGGTAATGACATATGTCAGAGTATAATAACAATATAAGGTGAAAGATATTTGCCTAGTAGTATTAATTTCTCACATAGAGAAAAGAGTAAACATCGTACTGCAATCATCTGCTAGTTAAAGGATATGAAATAGTAATGAAATACTGATAACCTTTTGACAGCTAATAGTAGAGCTGGCAGCTAATTAGTGGTACAGGAGAAAGGGGGGTTAGTTGGGATATGGAGAAGGACATAGCCAGTGAGATTTTAGGTGTGCTTTAAGAGCATTTTTGAAGAGACTGCTGGAAGGGAGGGTAGTTATGGCAGTGGGAAGTGAGTTCCAGATTTTGTATATGGAGTAGGAGAATAGCGCTTCCCCTGCAGAGTTGTTGGATTTAGTGACTTGGAGTAGATTTTTGTTGCAGGAGTGAAGGGGTCTGGAGGACTGGTAGGCTTGAAGAAGTGTATGAAGTGAGGGAATTTTAAGAAGGTGGTTTATAGGTTTATGAGCAAAGGTAAGTTGGGTTAGGTGTAGGAGTTGAGGGAGCTCAAGCCAGTCTAGGTTTCTAAGGGAGACACAGTGGTGACTGCAGTGGGAGTCGCCTGATGCAAATTTTGCAATTTTATTGTAGCAGGGTTCGAGTTTCTTTAGGTCTGATTGTCAAAGATTTGTGAGCATGGGTGATGCATAGAGTAGGGTTGAGATTAGTTGGGAAGTTGCTGTAGAGATTCTGGCTGGTTTGGTTAGGTATTGTTGGTTTCTATACAAGGCACCCAGTTTTTTGTGGACTTTTTTATTGTGAGTGATATGTGAGTGTCAAATTTGAGTTTGTTGTCAATCTGTACACCAAGTAGCTTAGTGTGAGCTGTTGGTGAGATGGAAGTGTTGTCTTTGGCAAGTATGTTGAAATGGGGGGTGATCGGGGTAGATTTTGAGGGTTGAAAGATGAGGAGTTTGATCTTATTTGGGTCGAAGAGGAGTTGAGCATTTAATAGCCAACTTTCAACAGAAGAGAAAGATGCTTGAGTGATCTGTTGTAGTTCTGTTAGAGTTGGAGCTGAGAGATGAGAGTGGAGTCATCTGCATACTGTATGAGGGAGGCATGTTTGGTGGCGGTGTGCAGGTCATTGGTAAAAATGGAGAAAAGCAAGGGGTCAAGGATGGAGCCTTGGGGAACACCGAGAGTAACAGGGAGGTGAGGGGATAGATCATTGTGCCAGACAACTGACTGCTGGTGGCCGTGTAGATAGCTGTGGAACCAATTAATGGCAGGTATGGAAAAGGAGAGGTTGGAGAGTGCAGAGAGTAGAAGGTCATGTGATACAATATCAAAAGCCTTCAATAGGTCAAGAAATACAGCAAAGGAGAAAAGGTCATTGTTTGTATGTTGGAGAATGGTGTTAGTGAAGGAGAGCAGAGCAGTTGTGGTGCTAAGGTGTGGTCTGAAACCATGCTGTGTGTAGGAGAGGAGATTATTGTCTAGGAGATAAATGGAGATCTGTGAGTTGATACATTTTTTGAGTATCTTGGAGAGAGGCGAGAGGACAGCAAAGGGGCGGTAGTTGCAGATGTCTGTTGAGGGGCCGCCTTTGTGGAGGGGTATGATGTGGGATATTTTCCATAAGGTTGGCAGATAGGACTCAGATATGGAGTGGATGATTAATATGGAGATGGGATAAGCTAAAACATCAGCTGCTATTTTTAGGTATTCTGTGGGCAGGTTGTCAGCTGCTAGTCTTGCGGGTTTACATTTTGTCAGTAGTTTTTTTATGTTGGAGGTAGGTACTGTGGATATATATATGTGTGTAGTGCAGTCAGACATCAGATCCATACTCTGAACCTCTTACTGCAACAAATCTCTCCAAAGGCTGTCAAAATGGGCCCAAGCTAGGGACCTCTTTTAATTATTGCCCTTATCCCTTCCTTCCCAGCAGCAACTGTTATGCCTTGCAACAGAATAAAAAGTCCTAACAAATCAAAATAAATGTACCATTACACTATCTGAGCTCTACAAAGTAGTGATGATTTTCCAAACATATCAGTTAGTACAGTCATTCAACAGTAGGGAAAGGAGTCTGTAGAATCAATCAGGTTCTCTATATATACATGTATATATGTATGGAGATGCATATATGTGGACAAATCTATACATAATGTATATATATATATATATAGAGAGAGAGAGAGAGAGAGAGAGAGAGAGATACATCTAAATTTATATCTACATATATGCATACGCACACACATATATATAGAAAAGTGAATAAATACATACATATATATAAATATATATATATATATATATATATATATATATATATATATATATATATATATATATATATATGTATACATAAATATATAACAAAAAACAACACAAACCAGTCACCAAGTGCAGCAAACCACAGCTGAATTCCAAACACAAACCAAGAAACCGCCACGACACGTTTCCTGTGAATAATGAGCTGGGAATGAAGCTTCCAGTTAAATTCAAGTTTTAATGTAGAAAACTGCCACAACACGTTTTCACTGTTAATACATTAACATTGCTAAATATCACCACACGTTTTTGTAAGAGTAGCACTCAAACTTCATCAGATGAAAAAATCTTCTGAGCATACACCTCCCTTTTTGTAACCTTTCAATTAATCAATTGAATCAACAAATCAAGTAACATTTAAAGAAACATACTATCATACAGTTAAATACAATGTTAAAATCATCCCTTTCATAGTAAAAGAATTTAAAACCAAATAGAAAATATATTACTGATAAATACCAATTCATTTCATGTTTAAGTATAAACTGAACAGACAAATAAAACTGTATTATCATATAAACTGCCATTAAAATACAGTACTGAAAATTATACAAAATATATATAAAGTGTATATTTTGCTTGATGCCTATTTCACAATTAAAATAAAATCATTTATGATTGTAAAATGTATTCCATTTTGCAAGACAGTTCCACATATAGTCAGGTGTCAATTAATGAAATTAATATTTCGTATAAAAAAATTGACCTGGCCCTTAAAGATTTGTTTGACCAGGGAGTTATAGATCATGACACATTCATATCTAGAAACTTCAACACCTAGGGTGCCCTCGATATTTGGGGGCCCTAAGGTTCATAAAAATTTATCCAATCCTCCCCTTAGACCAATAGTGGCATCTCAAGGATCCAATATTTCCCCTTTATCCAAGTTTTTAGACTGGAAAATGAAAAACCTTTGGGGCAAAGACACTCATTTATTAAAAGACTCATGAGAGTTTTTGAGACGTGTTACACCTGACTTAAAGGTAGCCAATTTCACATTTGTCACAATTGATGTTGTTGACCTATTTTCTGTCATACCCCATGAGGAAGGGTTGGATTGGATAGAGGAGGCCCTGAGGGGTACTTCTAAGGCTAGTGAAAATTATATTTTTATTATTTTAGAATCAGCCAAATTGGTATTGAAAAATATTTTTTTGTATTTTCAAGGGGAATTTTACAAACAGAAATCTGGAGTGGCTATGGGAGCCCATTGTGCTCCCACTTATGCTGACATGGTTTTGTCTGTATGGGAAAATAAATTTATCTATAATAGTAAATATGTTGAGTTTTGGAATTTTTACACCCGATTCCTAGATGACATATGTATTTTCTGGACTGGTACAGATGAAATCCTCCAGGAATTTATTAATTATATTAATCAGAGTGCTACTTTTTTAAGGTTCACCTATCAAGTGACCATGGATTTCGTTAATTATTTAGATGTTTCTCGACATGTGACAGAGAATTGGTTTAAATCCAGTATATACAGGAAACCCACCTTCTCAAATACTTACATTAGATTTAGTAGTTCACACCCATTATATCAAAAAAAGAGCATAGTCAAGGGACAATATGTTCGAGCTTGTCGCATGACTTCTTGGGAAGTAGATTTTTTGGAAGAGTGTGACAAACTCTGGGAAATATTCCTGCAGAGGGAATACCCTCTGGAATTAATAATGGATATACAAAGGGAGGTATGTGACAATAGACAAGGGAAATTTAAACCTGTTTTAGGGACTGGACTAATACAAACTACAGTACCAACAGGTCCAGAACAAGGTGAAGCAGGTTTTACATATAATAATATGCTCATTAACAATTTTAGTGCCAATGCCTACATTATAAGAAATATAGTTGAAAGTGAATGGGCTAAATTTAATGAATATACGGATTTACCAAATTTAAAAGGGAAGACCATTAAAACAGCTTTTCGAAAGGGGTTCAATATAAAGAACTTATTAGAAGGTAACAACTCCCCTTCCATATTTTCCAATAAATCTAAGGGAACATATAAATGTGGGGCATGCCCACAATGTAAATATATTCTTCAACAACAGAAAGTATTTATAACAGCTAGGAAGAAATGGATAGAGGCTTATAATTATTCCAGCTGCAATTCTCAGGGACTAGTTTATGTAGCTCTATATAAAGAGTGTGAAGGATTTTATATAGGCAAGACTGAGAGAACACTCAAACGTAGGATATATGAACATATGAATGATATCCAGAAAGGCAATCCTAGAAATGCCCTATTCAGACACACTCGTTCATGCCCCCAAGCAAAATACCATTTCTTTGTGGTAGAAATGGTGTCTAGGGAATCGAGAGGTGGCCTCTGGGAAACTAGGTTGGAATTTAGAGAGACATACTGGCAAGTGGTATTTGAAGCTAACAAATACCCGTGTATGAATTAATGTATTTATCTTGTTCCCTTGCATAAGCTTAGAACAGCTTAATTGTGAAATAGGCATCAAGCAAAATATACACTTTATATATATATTTTTTATAATTTTCAGTACTGTATTTTAATGGCAGTTTATATGATAATACAGTTTTATTTGTCTGTTCAGTTTATATTTAAACATGAAATGAATTGGTATTTATCAGTAATATATTTTCTATTTGGTTTTAAATTCTTTTACTATGAAAGGGATGATTTTAACATTGTATTTAACTGTATGATAGTATGTTTCTTTAAATGTTAATTGATTTGTTGATTCAATTGATTAATAGAAAGGTTACAAAAAGGGAGGTGTATGCTCAGAAGATTTGTTCATCTGATGAAGTTTGAGTGCTACTCTTACGAAAATGTGTGGTGATATTTAGCAACGTTAATGTATTAACAGTGAAAATGTGTTGTGGCAGTTTTCTACATTAAAACTTGATTTTAACTGGAAGCTTCATTCCCAGCTCATTATTCACAGGAAATGTGTTGTGGCGGTTTCTTGGTTTGTGTTTGGAATTCAACTGTGGTTTGCTGCACTTGGTGACTGGTTTGTGTTTTTTGTTGCCTTTATACCAGCCGTACTCCTTTTTTGTTGTTACATAAATATATAACAGCTACAAGCACATGCAATCTGAGGGTCATGCTACTGCACCCTAGATGTCTACATCTGAAAATGCACTCACTGGAAGTATTCCTTAAAATGGGGAACAATGACATCTGTGCTGTAACAGAGACCTGGTTAAAGGCAGCAGGAAGCATCCCTGCACTACCAGCCTATAACTCATTTCACACCGTTTGGCTGCAGAACTTGGACTGAAACTCCAAAGGTGGTGGTATTTCTATATTCATAAAGGATGCACACACCTCCAGAGTGGTAGACCAACATTATGCATTACAGATCCTGCAGGTGTAGCTAAAACTGGGTAAGACAGTGGTTCAGGTTGTAGACTGCTATAGGTCCCCAAACATGTCCCAAGACTCACATTCCACATCCCTAAGCACCCTGGAGAATATTAGTGTCTAACCTAACACTCTCATACTGGTTGACTTCAACTACCTCACCATTAACTAGTAAAGCTACTCATGTACCGATGCACTTGCCCATCACATCGACCTGGTCCTTACTAACATGGGCGACTGTTGCTGAACACCAATAGTCAACTCCTCCCTTGTTATATCTAACCACAAACTAATCACCTTTGGAAATCCACAGCCCCCCCCCCCTGCACAGGTAACCACCATGTAAAGCCTTTCCAAAGCTAACTATAGCCTCCTACAAACAGAGGTGGCTAACCTCACGGCAGCCATGCAAATGAAGGCTAGTTGCATGACTGCTGAATCAAACAACAATGCACTATGAACATGTACACAAATGCATGGATACCACCATACTCAATAGGACCAAGACCCTCACCTCCAAAAAAGGAAGCCAATCTAGTGGTCCCTGCCCATAAAGAAACTGTACAACAGAAGGAGGGAAGTGATACAGAATAAGGTGAAGTCTCAAGACTGGGAAAAAAACCCTTATCAGCCTCAATTAAAAGTTGAGATCCCTCATCAAATACTACAAAGTTAGCTGTGGAAACAGAATTGGAGCACATAGTACAGACAACCACTAGGCCTCATACAGTTATGTAAAGATTCTCCATGGCAATACCAAGATTTGCTCTGAGCTACTAGACAATGATACCTCCTAGACTGAGCCAACAAATATTGCCAATATACTGGCTGACATATTGAGTGCAAACTTTACCCCTCTCCCCCATTCAAAGGACCAATCACAATACCAGTACACTGCCAGGCACCCAGTATTACTGCTGCACAGGTTAAAACACCACTGTACAAGGCCAAGAATACAGCTTTTATGGGACCTGACAATATCCCTGGTTGTGTTCTATATGAACTACAACGTGACCTGGCACCTCACTTGTGTGCCTTGTTCAAGCACAGCCTCACCTCAGACTTTGTCTCTACTGCATTGTGCACTGCTACAGTCACCCGTCTCCACAAACAAGGTGCAAATACAGACCCTAGGAACTACCGCCTCAACTGCCTGACAAGTTTGTTATGCAAAGCTGTGGAATGCATCATCATGCACATAATAAACAGGGATATGTGAATCCACAGACTCCGGATCCCACACAGTTTACTTTTCTGAAGGGTAGGTCATACCTGCTCAATCAACCTGGTCAACCTCTTGGAGTCAGTCACCTGAGCTGTGGATGAAGGCAAGGTGGCGCATACAGCCTACCTTGATCTGGCAAAAGCCTTTGATAACATTCCCCACTCAGGCCTCATGCAAAAACTCAGCAAGCTAGGTGTCAACCACTATATCACTAGGTGGGTTGCATAATGGGTCACAGATAGGACTCACAGTGTGGAAATAGCTGACTTTAAATCAGACTGCTGAGCAGTCATAAGTGGAGTCCCGCAGGGTTCTGTCCTGGGTCCTCTCATGTTTGGTATAAGTCCATGCCAAAAAGAAGGTACTCTGGCTGACAATGTTTGCAGACAATTGCAAGTTGGGAGCTATTATTAACTAAAGAAGAAAGTCAATATGGCAAACATTTCAAAGCAGCACAAATACCAGTAAAAAGAAAAGAAGGAGTGTGGGAAAATTCAATGCACGACCACAGATGTAATCCAGTTGTAATACAAAGATAATATTTCTGCCTTTCTTCTTTAATCCCAAAGATTAAGTCATCCCTAATGACTGTATCCAACTTTTGAATTTGCTCGTTGATGTTTTCTAAATTTCTATCATTTTCTTCTATTATGCACTTAACTATGTCCAAACCACATCTGTTAAAGACTTTGATAAGTTCTGTGTGAAACACTGAACCTATCTGAACATTGTTTGGATATTTCCAGGTCCGTAACCCTTTTGGTACTATCCCCCGTTTTAAACATTCCATTAAATAACTGTTTTCAATAGTAATTGTTTTGTACTTTAACATAAGTTTGGAAACATTCATAACATTTATACCAAAAGAGTCATTATTATTTGTTTGCCGCTGATAACCCATATCGTCCGGATTGAAAGTAAACCGTTCTTTGAGCCAATTGCTCATCTCAAAACAATTTTGAGTGCAACCAGTACCTTTTTGTGACTGCCCCTGTATTTGCGAGTCCGCCCTGGTGTTGGCATTATTTCGGTCTTCATCCTGTTCGTCATCGTGGAATATGTTTGGTGTAGTATCCGGGTTGAAGGTGGGTCCATTCGGATCATCCCCATACCGTTCAGTCCCTTCTATGCCAAACCGCGGTCTTTTCCGTCTCGGTAATGGCTGGCATTCACCATGTTCCGCTATGATTCCTCTCTCTTCCGCTTGTTCAGCTCGCTCAGTGCGTCGCACCATAGACTCACACAGGGGCGTCAACAAGTCGACTAGGGCTGTGAGTTGCCCAATCAATCTTTTAGTTTGGCTGCAATCTTCATTACTAGCCTGCATCTCCTTCTCCCACTCCGTGCCATGTAACAGTTACCAAAGAAGAAAGTCAATACGGCAAACCTTTCAAAGCAGCACAAATACCAGTAAAAAGAAAAGACGGAGTGCGGGAAAATTCAATGCACGACCACAGTTGTAATCCAGTTGTAATACAAAGATAATATTTCTGCCTTTCTTCTTTAATCCCAAAGATTAAGTCATCCCTAATGACTGTATCCAACTTTTGAATTTGCTCGTTGATGTTTTCTAAATTTCTATCATTTTCTTCTATTATGCACTTAACTATGTCCAAACCACATCTGTTAAAGACTTTGATAAGTTCTGTGTGAAACACTGAACCTATCTGAACATTGTTTGGATATTTCCAGGTCCGTAACCCTTTTGGTACTATCCCCCGTTTTAAACATTCCATTAAATAACTGTTTTCAATAGTAATTGTTTTGTACTTTAACATAAGTTTGGAAACATTCATAACATTTATACCAAAAGAGTCATTATTATTTGTTTGCCGCTGATAACCCATATCGTCTGGATTGAAAGTAAACCGTTCTTTGAGCCAATTGCTCATCTCAAAACAATTTTGAGTGCAACCAGTACCTTTTTGTGACTGCCCCTGTATTTGCGAGTCCGCCCTGGTGTTGGCATTATTTCGGTCTTCATCCTGTTCGTCATCGTGGAATATGTTTGGTGTAGTATCCGGGTTGAAGGTGGGTCCATTCGGATCATCCCCATACCGTTCAGTCCCTTCTACACCAAACCACGGTCTTTTCTGTCTCGGTAATGGCTGGCATTCACCATGTTCCACTATGATTCCTCTCTCTTCCGCTTGTTCAGCTCGCTCAGTGCGTCGCACCATAGACTCACACAGGGTCAACAAGTCGACTAGGGCTGTGAGTTGCCCAATCAATCTTTAGTTTGGCTGCAGTCTTCATTACTAGCCTGCATCTCCTTCTCACTGCCGTGTAACAGTTACCAAAGAAGAAAGTCAATACGCAAACCTTTCAAAGCAGCACAAATACCAGTAAAAGAAAGAAGGAGTGGGAAAATTCAATGCATGACCACAGTTGTAATCCAGTTGTAATACAAAGATAATATTTCTGCCTTTCTTCTTTAATCCCAAAGATAAGTCATCCCTAATGACTGTATCCAACTTTTGAATTTGCTCGTTGATGTTTTCTAAATTTCTATCATTTTCTTCTATTATGCACTTAACTATGTCCAAACCACATCTGTTAAAGACTTTGATAAGTTCTGTGTGAAACACTGAACCTATCTGAACATTGTTTGGATATTTCCAGGTCCGTAACCCTTTTGGTACTATCCCCCATTTTAAACATTCCAGGGCGGACTCGCAAATACAGGGGCAGTCACAAAAAGGTACTGGTTGCACTCAAAATTGTTTTGAGATGAGCAATTGGCTCAAAGAACGGTTTACTTTCAATCCGGACGATATGGGTTATCAGCGGCAAACAAATAATAATGACTCTTTTGGTATAAATGTTATGAATGTTTCCAAACTTATGTTAAAGTACAAAACAATTACTATTGAAAACAGTTATTTAATGGAATGTTTAAAACGGGGGATAGTACCAAAAGGGTTACGGACCTGGAAATATCCAAACAATGTTCAGATAGGTTCAGTGTTTCACACAGAACTTATCAAAGTCTTTAACAGATGTGGTTTGGACATAGTTAAGTGCATAATAGAAGAAAATGATAGAAATTTAGAAAACATCAACGAGCAAATTCAAAAGTTGGATACAGTCATTAGGGATGACTTAATCTTTGGGATTAAAGAAGAAAGGCAGAAATATTATCTTTGTATTACAACTGGATTACAACTGTGGTCGTGCATTGAATTTTCCCACACTCCTTTTCTTTTTACTGGTATTTGTGCTGCTTTGAAAGGTTTGCCGTATTGACTTTCTTCTTTGGTAACTGTTACACGGCACGGAGTGGGAGAAGGAGATGCAGGCTAGTAATGAAGATTGCAGCCAAACTAAAAGATTGATTGGGCAACTCACAGCCCTAGTCGACTTGTTGACGCCCCTGTGTGAGTCTATGGTGCGACGCACTGAGCGAGCTGAACAAGCGGAAGAGAGAGGAATCATAGTGGAACATGGTGAATGCCAGCCATTACCGAGACGGAAAAGACCGCGGTTTGGTGTAGAAGGGACTGAACGGTATGGGGATGATCCGAATGGACCCACCTTCAACCCGGATACTACACCAAACATATTCCACGATGACGAACAGGATGAAGACCGAAATAATGCCAACACCAGGGCGGACTCGCAAATACAGGGGCAGTCACAAAAAGGTACTGGTTGCACTCAAAATTGTTTTGAGATGAGCAATTGGCTCAAAGAACGGTTTACTTTCAATCCGGACGATATGGGTTATCAGCGGCAAACAAATAATAATGACTCTTTTGGTATAAATGTTATGAATGTTTCCAAACTTATGTTAAAGTACAAAACAATTACTATTGAAAACAGTTATTTAATGGAATGTTTAAAACGGGGGATAGTACCAAAAGGGTTACGGACCTGGAAATATCCAAACAATGTTCAGATAGGTTCAGTGTTTCACACAGAACTTATCAAAGTCTTTAACAGATGTGGTTTGGACATAGTTAAGTGCATAATAGAAGAAAATGATAGAAATTTAGAAAACATCAACAAGCAAATTCAAAAGTTGGATACAGTCATTAGGGATGACTTAATCTTTGGGATTAAAGAAGAAAGGCAGAAATATTATCTTTGTATTACAACTGGATTACAACTGTGGTCGCATTGAATTTTCCCACTCCTTCTTTTCTTTTTACTGGTATTTGTGCTGCTTTGAAAGGTTTGCCGTATTGACTTTCTTCTTT
The DNA here is from genome assembly GCF_019279795.1 of Protopterus annectens. Lineage (NCBI taxonomy): Eukaryota > Metazoa > Chordata > Ceratodontiformes > Protopteridae > Protopterus > Protopterus annectens. The sequence goes on along the minus strand of NC_056725.1, from coordinate 200,893,874 downwards.
GGTAACTGTTACACGGCACGGAGTGGGAGAAGGAGATGCAGGCTAGTAAAGAAGATTGCAGCCAAACTAAAAAATTGATTGGGCAACTCACAGCCCTAGTCGACTTGTTGACGCCCCTGTGTGAGTCTATGGTGCGACGCACTGAGCGAGCTGAACAAGCGGAAGAGAGAGGAATCATAGTGGAACATGGTGAATGCCAGCCATTACCGAGATGGAAAAGACCGCGTTTGGCGTAGAAGGGACTGAACGGTATGGGGATGATCCAAATGGACCCACCTTCAACCCGGATACTACACCAAACATATTCCACGATGACGAACAGGATGAAGACCGAAATAATGCCAACACCAGGGCGGACTCGCAAATACAGGGGCAGTCACAAAAAGGTACTGGTTGCACTCAAAATTGTTTTGAGATGAGCAATTGGCTCAAAGAACGGTTTACTTTCAATCCGGACGATATGGGTTATCAGCGGCAAACAAATAATAATGACTCTTTTGGTATAAATGTTATGAATGTTTCCAAACTTATGTTAAAGTACAAAACAATTACTATTGAAAACAGTTATTTAATGGAATGTTTAAAACGGGGGATAGTACCAAAAGGGTTACGGACCTGGAAATATTCAAACAATGTTCAGATAGGTTCAGTGTTTCACACAGAACTTATCAAAGTCTTTAACAGATGTGGTTTGGACATAGTTAAGTGCATAATAGAAGAAAATGATAGAAATTTAGAAAACATCAACGAGCAAATTCAAAAGTTGGATACAGTCATTAGGGATGACTTAATCTTTGGGATTAAAGAAGAAAGGCAGAAATATTATCTTTGTATTACAACTGGATTACAACTGTGGTCGTGCATTGAATTTTCCCACACTCCTTCTTTTCTTTTTACTGGTATTTGTGCTGCTTTGAAAGGTTTGCCGTATTGACTTTCTTCTTTGGTAACTGTTACACGGCACGGAGTGGGAGAAGGAGATGCAGGCTAGTAATGAAGATTGCAGCCAAACTAAAAAATTGATTGGGCAACTCACAGCCCTAGTCGACTTGTTGACGCCCCTGTGTGAGTCTATGGTGCGACGCACTGAGCGAGCTGAACAAGCGGAAGAGAGAGGAATCATAGTGGAACATGGTGAATGCCAGCCATTACCGAGACGGAAAAGACCGCGGTTTGGCGTAGAAGGGACTGAACGGTATGGGGATGATCCGAATGGACCCACCTTCAACCCGGATACTACACCAAACATATTCCACGATGACGAACAGGATGAAGACCGAAATAATGCCAACACCAGGGCGGACTCGCAAATACAGGGGCAGTCACAAAAAGGTACTGGTTGCACTCAAAATTGTTTTGAGATGAGCAATTGGCTCAAAGAACGGTTTACTTTCAATCCGGACAATATGGGTTATCAGCGGCAAACAAATAATAATGACTCTTTTGGTATAAATGTTATGAATGTTTCCAAACTTATGTTAAAGTACAAAACAATTACTATTGAAAACAGTTATTTAATGGAATGTTTAAAACGGGGGATAGTACCAAAAGGGTTACGGACCTGGAAATATCCAAACAATGTTCAGATAGGGTCAGTGTTTCACACAGAACTTATCAAAGTCTTTAACAGATGTGGTTTGGACATAGTTAAGTGCATAATAGAAGAAAATGATAGAAATTTAGAAAACATCAACGAGCAAATTCAAAAGTTGGATACAGTCATTAGGGATGACTTAATCTTTGGGATTAAAGAAGAAAGGCAGAAATATTATCTTTGTATTACAACTGGATTACAACTGTGGTCGTGCATTGAATTTTCCCACACTCCTTCTTTTCTTTTTACTGGTATTTGTGCTGCTTTGAAAGGTTTGCCGTATTGACTTTCTTCTTTGGTAACTGTTACACGGCACGGAGTGGGAGAAGGAGATGCAGGCTAGTAATGAAGATTGCAGCCAAACTAAAAGATTGATTGGGCAACTCACAGCCCTAGTCGACTTGTTGACGCCCCTGTGTGAGTCTATGGTGCGACGCACTGAGCGAGCTGAACAAGCGGAAGAGAGAGGAATCATAGTGGAACATGGTGAATGCCAGCCATTACTGAGACGGAAAAGACCGCGGTTTGGCGTAGAAGGGACTGAACAGTATGGGGATGATCCGAATGGACCCACCTTCAACCCGGATACTACACCAAACATATTCCACGATGACGAACAGGATGAAGACCGAAATAATGCCAACACCAGGGTGGACTCGCAAATACAGGGGCAGTCACAAAAAGGTACTGGTTGCACTCAAAATTGTTTTGAGATGAGCAATTGGCTCAAAGAACGGTTTACTTTCAATCCGGACGATATGGGTTATCAGTGGCAAACAAATAATAATGACTCTTTTGGTATAAATGTTATGAATGTTTCCAAACTTATGTTAAAGTACAAAACAATTACTATTGAAAACAGTTATTTAATGGAATGTTTAAAACGGGGGATAGTACCAAAAGGGTTATGGACCTGGAAATATCCAAACAATGTTCAGATAGGTTCAGTGTTTCACACAGAACTTATCAAAGTCTTTAACAGATGTGGTTTGGACATAGTTAAGTGCATAATAGAAGAAAATGATAGAAATTTAGAAAACATCAACGAGCAAATTCAAAAGTTGGATACAGTCATTAGGGATGACTTAATTATTGGGATTAAAGAAGAAAGGCAGAAATATTATCTTTGTATTACAACTGGATTACAACTGTGGTCGTGCATTGAATTTTCCCACACTCCTTCTTTTCTTTTTACTGGTAGCTATTATTAACTACCCAAGTGATGTTGGCATCCTACTGAAAGGCTTCACTGAGACCAATGACTGGTGTCAGAGCCATGGCCTTCAGCTCAATGTCAGAAAATGTGTTGTCATCCCCTTTGTGGAAAACCCTGTTCCCATGAATTACCACATCAATGGTAGTCCCCTGAATAAAGAAGGAGTTATAAGAGATCTGGATACAAAGGTTGACAGCAATGTCTCTTTAGACCACCACATTGTCACTGTGGTCAGAAAGTCCTTCTATGTGGCACATCTCAGTACTAACGCATTAGCATCCATGAAGGAAGAGGTCATTGTCCCCCTGTACTCTTCTAGACACAGTGACACAGTTTGTTTCAGCATACATATTCTGATGGATGTGAGGTAGATAAATGAAATGCATGTCCTCATTTTCTGACAACGATAATATCATCACAGTGATTTACCAGAGAAATGAGAATAATCTGTAAAACAGACCAGAAATATGAGTAATAAACCTGGACATCCTGAAACAATCCAGCCAGTTGACAGGTATGCTCAGAACCCCTTACTGCAATGAATTTGTACTAAGACTGACAAAGTGGTAGGTGGAAGCAATGAAAATGGGGACATATCTACAGTACTGGTGTGTAAGTTAACACAGTTGCTGTCGTAACACCCTCCTGTGTGCTCTGACATATATTTAGTGAAATATCACAAGTAATTGAATTAGGGAATCTGCTATGGGTGATTACACATGTATTTGCAAATATATGAGGCACTACAGGGATGTAACAGCACTGACAAACAGACACCAGTGTGAAAGTGCATACCCACAGCCAATATCACCACAGTCACAGTCACATACCGGTTAGTCACGTGAACAGTAGAGTATATGGACTGTGTGAACAAATACATCATTGTTTGCCACTCACACACTAGCCCTACATATACAGTCCCATTTCTCAGTGTAGTCTGAATCCTGACCTTGGTACAGGACATGTCTCAGTCTGCCCCTACAAACACATACAGCCAATAGATCAGCAGAAACTAGAGCAGCATACAAGTCAGATAAAGAAGGAGCCATAAATCCACCCCCTCCATACACAGCCCAAATAACATGTACACATGACATGTGTGCACAATCATGACTGTCTGTTAACAATGATCAGACATACACAGGCCTCTCACATGTAAAGTTCACCTCAGAATGTACAGGCTCAGGACTCCTATCTATGGCCTCTTCCCTGACATGTCTGTGGGTCTACTACATCACTGAGATGGCAGCAGGAATGAAGGCAAGAAACAATGATAATAAATATGTCTGAGCCTCATTGACATCTGGACAAAGTCTAACATCATTTGGGGACAGAGGCACAAACATAGGGGTAGATTGGACATATTGCTGTCATGCAATGAAACAGTTGCAGATGTTACTGGGTTTGTTGTAGCATATCCTTTATGAGGAATATGACGTCAGTAATACCAATAGATGTGAGTATTTACTGACTGCATTCCCCAGAGTCCACTACTGATTTACCAAGGAAACCAACTGTCTGGGCTACAGACAAAACATAACAGGCAAACATGTGGCCAGTCTGTTGACAGCGTGCCACTGGAGAGGTATGTCAGAGACATATCACTGTCACTTGTGAAGTCACTCACTAAATGCATGTCAACACAATCCCTGTCAATCTATGATTCCACCATGTGTATAACAGCACCGATGACATATAATCTATTCACAAATCTGGGGATATGTCCACCATGTTGTATGGCTGTCTCCACATGTCCTGTCCTGTGATGTATTGCCACCTACTGTATGTAAATCTTTAGCCCACCACCTCTGTAATGTCCTTCACATAGGCAAGGAAAAGGGACAAGGCCCACATTAAGGAATGTCCCATATGTCAGAACTAGCAGCAGTGTCTAGGCCCACAGCACAATACTATGTGGGCACCTACATTGTGGTATGGCCTTAGCAATACCTGACATCTGCACATCTGTACAGAGGGCAGACAGAAAGTAGATAGCCAACAGGTTAAGCATTAGGATGAATGTTTTGAAAGATAGAAGTCTGAAACTGAATGGTATGCCATAACTACATGACAGCAGTCCTCAATGACATGTCCAAAAAGCATAGTAGTGTGCAGCTACTATCGTAATATCAGATCACTATCAAATAGGAGATACATAAAAGCATACAGCTCAAACACCAAGAACAAGATAGTCAGTACTCAGAGTCCTAGCTTTGCATGCAGGGGTGTAGAGTTCTAGTATTACAATCTGCAATCTACTTTTACTTGGAAAAGCACTATTAAAAGTACTAACATAATGATACAATATGTATTAAACTCTTTTTGTCAACCAGTGCACTATAGCTGGTGTAACATGGAAGTGTAACTGCATATAACCTGGGATACTACCTATGTATAAAACAAATACAAAGAAAAAAAAGAGTGTGATACTACCCATGTATACCCAGGTGTCCCATACAGTATAGTCACACCCCTTTCTACTGTAATGACAGCACACAGAAGCATGTTATGTACAGGAAGTTAAATACACATATTAAAGATGTCATTACCCTGCCATTTTATCAGACTGGAGTATGACCAATGGTTAGCAGGGCTGAGCTATGCTTAAATGTAAATGCTAAGTACATTTGCACACTGGTAAGCAAAGCCTTCACGGTGTAAGCACCTATTTGTTTAACCGTACGTTAGCACCACTTAAAATCACACAAACCCACGCAAACACTCTTAAAGCTGCTCAAAACTACCTTAATCACTCTATATCCAATAGTTCTTGTTCTGTCTAGCAACAAAATAAACAGCCATTTTAGATCTTGAACCCAGGATCCTATACACCATAGTCAAAGCAATTTACCAGTATGCCACCTAAAATACATGGCTTTAGGCTCCTCCCTCGTGTTATAGTACATATTCACCATGGCCATGTCCATCTGTTTTGCATACTCCACTACCATCTCACCATCTGCATTCCTTCTAACACCATGCATACTCATCACTTCCACAGAGCCTCTATTCCCTTCACCAACATGCCCATTGACATCTGCTGCAATGACCACTCTGTCTCCCTTGGGTATAGTCATCACCACATCATACAAATGACTTCATATTTATTTTTGCCATCCATCACACAACCAAGTTGTGTAGCATATGAGCTCCTGCCAACCTTGGGGCACACACCCCAGTAGAACACCAGGGTACAGAGGCCAACATGCTGGAGGTGGGTGGCACCCACATAATGGACAGGGACCATGCAAATAAGGGCCCAGTGGTGATTAGTACACTAATGAATCAGGCATACATGTATCTGTATTGTATCTACATCCATGTGTCAGGTCCAATTGCAGTTGTGGATGGGGTTTTCTAATGCACCGAGGTGCACATCTATGGTGAGGACAGAACATTGTGTATTATTGGGGTTAGTACTGTAAATGTGAAGACATGCTGCATCCATCATGTACCAAGGCCACATGTGAGTCTGCTGACAATACTTCCCTCTCACAAATACCTAGGACCCTCTGGTCTGCATATGGGACCTTCATTTCCACACTTACATCATGCTAGTTCTTTCTGTCTTGCACTTCAAATAGCATTATGGCTTGGCACTTCACCAGGTTATTGTATCAATAAGTGTGGCACACCTGGGAGCTGTCAGCAGTACTCATTCATTACAGAAGTAGCCCCAGTACGTACTAGTTATGTCCACCCCTCCTAGCATGATTGAAGGGCAGTTTTCTGTGCTTTCACCCATTAACATGGTGCACTTGTCCATTCTGAGGCACTGTTGCAACTGCCTCATGAACACAGACAACCCTCCCCTCTAAACTCCAAACACTCAGACTTGCCAGAGTTACCCATATATCATGCAATGTGGACATATGCACTCTCCAGCAAAGATTGGACTAGCAGGTCAAGAGGATAAGATCAACACCTGCACCACACCATGTGGAACACATAGCTCACCATGACACCCACTTTGACAACCATGACATACAGTGAAAAGCCACACACCCACCTTCACAGAGGCACTCAATGGACATTTACCCAAATTTCACAGACCAGCAAGACAGACACCCACTCAGAAAACATGACATGGCACATACCAAGGGACACATATTTAACCTACACAGTGTGCCTCTCAACATAAGCTCCTAAGGCTAACCACCTTTCACAATACAGTGATCACAGGTAACTCAGTACTGAGGCACACACATTTCCCACTCACTAAGTTGAATATGGAGCAGGTAACAGACAAATATCTATCACATGGCAGCATCTAACACATGACACAGCCAGTCATGGCTCTCCACAACAACTACGAGTATCACTCTGTATCCGTGTGGGTGTGAATGACCTGGGACACACCTCCATGGATTACATGACAAGATACATGGTAGAACTCTCTGATTATGTGGTCCAGGCAGGAGTGACAGTAGCTCTGGGCAGTGTACCGCTGTCACCCAGAATGATTCTGTTGTACTATCAACAGATGATTGACTGCAACATTGGCTTGCATGTTTTGTGTCATTCTCAGGGGATCCAGTATCTCTCGGCTTGGGATGACATGATAACCAGAACTCAATGACTTGCCACAGATGTCCTACATCTGTCAGCGCTGGGTTTCCAGGTACTGGCTAAGTGTCTTGCTACCCCTATAATGACTTATTAGGCAGTGTTCCTAATGTAATTACCACCATAACAGCTAGACATGTATGCAATCTGAGGGTCATGCTGCCCAACAGTAGACATCTAACTGTCAGTATGCAGCCACTCAAAGCACTCTGAGTGGAGAATGCATGTCTGCTGTAATGGAGAGGTGGTTCAGAGCAGCAGATAGCAACCCTATAGTATCAGGCTATAACACATTCCACAGCTGTCAGCCCCCAAACATGGACCATACCACACCTCCACAGGTGGTGTTGTCTCCATATTCATTATGGATAGGAACACCTCCAGACTAGTATCCCATCATAATGCATGTAGGTTCTGAACCTGTCCCACAAGCAAGTCTTTTGAAGTGTGGAAGTGTGCTTGTGGTCTTTGGGGTATGTTGTGTGGACAGATTGGTATCTTCAGATGTAGCATTCCTGACCTAGTTTGGTGAGATATGGCTGTGTAACTGAGGTAGTGCTTGCACCTGCATAGTGTGATACAGGGATTCATTTTAGTTATTGGAGTCTATCCATACAAGGCATGGTATTCTCTTTGTAGGGTATGTTTGCAGATTCTACAGTTGTTGCAGGTGTCCAGTGGGGTACATGGCAAATGGGCCACTGTACACATTGATTGGGCTACTGAGGGGAGGGTACAGGGTGACTATGTCCTTTTACTTGCTGGATAACACACACTTAGTCAGGGCATGTAACACAAGTACTTTCTGATGTCAGTGGCACTGCTGTGGTCAACAGACAGCTGAATGTCAATATGTGTTCCCCATTCTGTTATAACAACGTCACTGTTTAGTGAACTACCTCCAATGTATTACTTCATATGAGCCATGGTGTTCCCAAAGGTAATGGTGTCACATCTCTTGACATTGAGGTAATGTCCATGGTTCTGACAACAGTCATAGGTGTCAGAGTGGCTCTTGTGCATGATGTCAACATCACATGGATTGGGAATGCTACCACCAACCTTACTGTTGTATGCAAACATTTTCAGCCAGGGTGCCTTTGTGTTCTCCTGCACCTCAGAAGGGTAGATCCCAAATATGAGAGGACATGGTTCCATGTCTGTCTGCCAAAATCTTTAAGGTGCAAACACACACACACACACACACACACACATATATATATATATATATATATATATATATATATATACACACACACACACACACACACACACACACACACACACACACACACACACACATACTTGCCAGGAATGAGATTCAAACTCTTACCCATGTAGTTATTGTTAATACATTGGTATGCATTTATCACATGCACTATGGAGCTTATAGGTGGAACCATGCTCAAATATACCTCTAAGATGAGGGACATCAGCAGCCATTAAAAAGTAATACACTGTGAAATGTACTGGCTGTGTATGGACATGAAATACTTCAACCTAGAGATATACACACACTCACACTTTTATAATTGCAGGAAATGAGATTAGAACTCCAACCTAAGTAGTGTTTGGCACTATAGTATCAAGCAGCTATTGCAAGCACCAGGGAGCTTATATGTTGGAGAACTCTCCAAAGGTATCTTTGAAGGTGAGTGACATCAGCAGCAGTGCTAAAGGAGGGGTAAGGGAAGTGTAGTGAGTGTGAATGGCCTCAAAATCATGTCTCTACAAAAACACACACTCTTTTACGCAAACGTACACATTTTCACAGTTGCCAAGACCAGGATGAGAACTCCTAACTAACTAGTTTGTTACACTATAGTATCACACAGTTATCGCGAGCACCACAGAGCTTATATGGTAGAGAGTTGTCCAAAGGTATCTTTGAAGGTGAGTAACATCAGCAGCAGTGCTAAAGGAAGGGTAAGGGAAGTGTAGTGAGTGTGAATGGCCTCAAAATTATGTCTCTACAAAGACACACACACTTTCTCACAAACACACACATTTTCATAGTTGCCAGGACGGGGATTAGAACTCCTATCTACCTAGTTTGCTACACTATAGTATTTCACAGTTAGCACGAGCACCACAGAGCTTATAGAACTGCAAGCTGCCTAAAGGGTTATTTCAAGGTGACTGACATCAGCAGAAGTGCTAAAGTGGGGCAATGGGAAGCGTAATGAGTGTGAATGGCCTCAAGCTCATTCATCTAGAAACACATACACACTCATGCACAACTTTACATTTGACAGGACTGAGATTACAAATGCTACATGAATACTTATTTGTACTATAGTGTTACACATTTATCACAAGTACCACTGAGACTATAGGGCTGAAGGCTAACAAAAGGAATTTCTACAGTGAATGACATCAGCACAACATGTGATATAGGCCAATGGGATGTGTACTGGGTGGGAAAGGCCTCATAATGGGATTCTCTTGTCGCTGTCTGTCTTTCTCTCTTCCCCCATGTCTTTGTGTGCGAAAGTTTGACATATTATATTATGTTGGCCTTAGATATGTGTGAGTATTCCTATCCAGTGTGTGTGTGTGTGTGTGTGTGTGTGTGTGTGTGTGTGTGTGTGTGTGTGTGTGTGTGTGTGTGTGTGAAGTATAAATGGTGTACAATTTGTTGTGTGTGTGCACAGACATCTGTGAATAACAGATATCTATAGTCTACTGTGTTGTCAGACATGGGCTTCATTTCTCTAAGTGTAGGAGCATGCCGAGTATGACCATCTATATTGAGTTTGTGAATCCATTCCAGGGAGAGATGTACTCCAGTCCAGGGTTTTGTGTGCTACAGCTACACCTAGCAACCTGTTTCTGCAGGATATCTGTAGATAGGTTGCCAATATGGAGACACAATGGGCGTAACATACAGGGGATATTTTGACTATTGCTGCCTGTACTGCTTGTGTAACATGGATGGTTGTAGCATAGATTTTCTGACATATGTACTGTTTTACACTGTGATATATCATGTCATCAACTACTGACAGATATCAGTGGCAGATTTAGGCATGGGCACAGGGGCTCACACCGGCCCCTTTTTAAACTTGTTTTTTTTAATAAGGTGCATCTTTAATCCTGTCACCAAACGCACCTATATGGAAATGCGATTGGAGGTTGCAGTCAGATGGTTTTGTTTTTTTATAATGATCCTCCTCCAACTGCATCTCCATTGTAATTTAGGAGGGTTGGAGAGAGCCATGATAACGTTCTGGTAAAAGTTCAGTAACTGTCTGTCAGACAGAAGACAATCTAATTTTAAAATAAAAATAACAGTTGGACAAACTACTTTCAAAGTGCTGTCGAGAGTAAGCCAGTGATCCACATCAAAATAATTTAATTTTTTTATTTTACTGAAGTCCATTTTTCAAGGTGCCAAGCAGTACATTTGAGAGAGTTTTGTTTGGCGGGCTAACTACAACCGTATAAATTATGCAAAATCTTTGTTGTTATTGTAAGACGTGTGTGGGTGTGTGGAAATATAAGTCGCAGGAAGCAGATTTTCTGACAGTATACATTTTGTATTTTCTTTTGGTGTTTTCCTAGCACTGTTGTAGGAACTTATTTAGAGATGCTGCATTATTACTGACGTGAATTACGAAACGTAGCTTTATTGGTTGCATGTACATTCTTTATTTATTTTAAATCTTAACTCATTTCTTATTGTCTAACTGTATCAGTATGCGTATTTTGCTGTCTATTTTGATTCACATCCCATTAGCATATATTAGATGCAACAGGGTTTCACTTACAGATGCTGGACACTTGTTTCACTTGCCATTCCTGTTCTGGACTAGAGAGGTTAAAAACAATCTTAGAAAAGACAAGTCTGTTGCACATACAGCTTATTTTAGAACTACATCAGTCCTTTGGAAGAGCAGCTATGTTTTCTTTTTACTTAAATTATGTTTGCGGGTAGCTAGGGAGGCTTGTCTTTTTACAACACTTTAGCAGTGCATTGTATTAACTAAATAACTAAAAGATGCCAGAGGCGAACCATTTAATGGTGCTGTCTCCATGTATCCATGGCACAGGTCCCATCTGATTCTCACAGTGACCCCATGAACAGTACATACAAAAAAGTTGCAGTGACATTTTCAAGGGAAAATATCTGTAAATAACAAATTTTCTTCTTACTTGCAATATGCACAAATTGCTTGTTGGGCATTATGCAATTAGAATTTGTACTTTTAGAGAAGTGGAGTCGGCAATGACATGACATTATACTTAAAAATCACAGGTGTAGTTCTCCAATTTTATGTCCTGACAAAATAAAATATATATTTTAATAACTATAAATCAGTATGCCCGTTGAACAAGTGAGGTAGTCTATAATAAAAAAGTAATTTATGACTTAGTGCAGTGATACTGGTGAGGTTAACCCTTGCCTTTTCAGCTGATACCTCTTTTTGGTACACCTTAAGTTAGGTAATACTGAGTTATACACGATTTATTCCTTATAAATTGTGTAATAAAGTTAAATAAAATGAGATGGAACTGAAGGAGTACAAGCTGTAGGCAACTGTATGCTGAAGGCAACTGAATGATATCAACACTTTTCGAGTTGCAAGCAGGTGAGTAGATCATTATTCTTATGGGGTGTGATGGTGCGCGGTATGTGGGGTGATAACATACTATAAGGCAGCCACTGGAGAGCAATAATTGTACTACAGCAAACTTTAAACTACAACTGCATAGGCTTCACACAATTACTGCTGTGGAACATTATAAGTCTAGCCTTTGCAGTTTAGAAATCGTTCGTCATAAAGGATCATTAAGGAAAACAAATAGATCAGATTTGATCTTTTGATAAAATCTTTTTCATCAGAGTACTGAATAACACTTGGTAGAAATTAATGAGACCAACACTAGTAAATTTAACTTCAAAATGAATAACTCCATGCTAATCTACACGCTATGTGTTGATAGAAGGTATACAGAAATACAATGCAAAATGTACAAGTACGTAAACATTTATTACTCGCGTCTTTAGTTATGCACACCATATTTATTTTGGATGTTAGTAAACTTTATTTTTGTCTGTGCAACTCTGGCTTTGAAATATTTCATAAATCTGTATTATGGACATTAATTTTTGTATGGTTTTTGGTCTTCACCTGCATTCATATATGGTATGCATAGACAAGGCTTTTATTTTATGCTGCAGTTCATCAAAGAACATGCAATGTTCAAGTAAAGTGTGGTAGGAAGGTTGCACCCTCTCCAAAAGACAGCAAATATAGTTAATCTTAAAGAAAAGTTGAAGCTTGTCTAAGTATATGGCAGCTGGCGGCAAAAAAAAAAAAAAAAGCTAGCATTCAGATTTAAAATGCAGTAATATAGTTTTTTTATTATTATTATTATCATTGTGTACAAAACAAGTTTGAGTAAAAAACATGTTTTATTCTGTGGCTGACAATAGGCATTACCACAGTTTCCTACAGAAGGCACATTAAGTATGGCAAAATTATTATACAGGGGTAAAGTGTGATGACAGAAAGCTGCCCACTGGAGAGAGGGCTGTATCCCATGTGCTGGAAATGGTCCACAGTTTCCAGTAACAGTTTTTTCCATGTTTAGCAATGATACAAAAATTAGGATTAAAAGCAAGAGTCACCATACAGTTAACCTACTCTCCATCTTGAAATCAGTGATAATTGATTTGGGACAGTTGTATCTAAGAAACAGAGCTACTGTCGCAGTTGAACAAGTTCTCACCACACTGTCCTATACATGTCCTTCAGGTAGAATGGATCTGCAGATGAGTCTGTAATTGTTTACCTCCTGCCAGTGCTACTACATTTGTTTTCTTCCTGGATTAACACAGTTGGAACCAGTAATGTGCGTTTTAATACCAACGACTAGTCATTATGTTTCACACCCCATTCTCACCCTGCCACTACTCTTCTGGGCAGTTGTCCCCAAATAATTCCAAAACCTAGATATCAGATTGTAACATGGAGACTGGAGACTGCATTTAGTGAAATATTAAAAAAATGATGCTTCCCTAAGTGGTACCGTCTACCCATATCTAAACGCCAACTGCAAATGGCAAACATTTCAGCGTGGTTGTCTGTTACCAATGCAATGCAACTTTCTGCCTCTGGCACATTTGTCTCATTTTTGTTTGATTTCTCGCTGCTGTTTTCTTCTTGCCTTCCCTCATTCTCGATTCCTAGTATTTATTTAATGTAGAAGAGCTTTAATAGTTATATTTTACAATGCAACATCATTTAGGCAGTTTTATTTGAATGCCTCTGTGTTGTTCAACCAAGAAGAAAGGAAACTGCACATTTCTATACATAACCTGCATTCAGTGTAGAAAGTTGGTTGCTTTAAAAATATAATGGGGTCATCAAAAGGCTCTGATGTGATGTCAGTGTGACGACTGGGGAGAGATGGGCGAAGGCTGTCAGCCTAGTCAAATAGAATTTGATATATAATTCTGGCATTTGTAAATAAATGTAAAAATACAGGCATGTTTTCTTGAGTGTAAAAGAATACTGTGAAATGTGGAACTGCAAAATATGTGACAACATTGCACTCTACTGGCCCAGTGAAGCATGTTGTGACCATTTCATGTTAGAATTCAGCTCCAGTGAGTCTGGATGAAGGTTTCATTCCCGTTGTTTTAAGGCTAAAGTTTATGACCAGAATTTAGATCTGGAATGTGCTTTATTGTTCTGGTTTCTGTTAGAGTATACATGTGAAATGACTTTTATTGTTGTAAGTTTCTGAGCAGGTGTGAGATTGCTAAATAATGCAGTTTGTTTGCCTGGGAAAACCTAAGTATCAACATGATGTAATCTGTGAGGGACCCACCAGACATGTTTGTTAGTAATGTTTAAATACTATTTCTCACAAGAGAGGGGTGTATTTTGACTTTGGATATCTAACTTAGCACTTTGCCTTATGCTCACATGTAAGTTTTAGCACTGTGATTTCTTGTAGGAATAGTTAAATCTAGTAAAGATTAATTAGGTATTTATCTTTGAAATCAGACCTGTCCTATTGTATTATTTTAAGTTTCTGTGTGATCTCTGAACTCTCAGATAGCTCTGTGGTGTAGTAGTTTTGTCTTGCGTTTTAATTATTTATTATTAAATATTTTTAAAACCTTCTACATGTAGCTGGTTTATGTAGAGATAAAGTATGCTTTGGAATACATTATATATTTATAGAGTTTACTGCCTAAGCCCTTCTAATAAGCCTAGACTGAATAGTCACATTACCACTGGATAATAATATTGCACAGTAATAATTGGACACCCTTTTAAGGACCTTTTAGCAGCTGATATTATTAGCTGGGTGGTGGCAGGGATTATTACCGTATGGTCTGGGTAAAGGGGCACAGCTGGATAATCTGTGTCAGCCTTTCCCAGGAGTGTCTGTGAAGTTGTATAAATACTTATCTCAAAGTGTGTGTGTGTTGTGTCATCTACTTGGGCAGGGACAAAAAGCACTGGTTGGACAGAGAGGGTACTGGAGGTTTTAGCTTGCCTAGCTAGGCTGAGACCTGGACCCTATAGCTGTGCCAGTGGGGAGTCTTATTAGGGACCTGGTGAGCAAGGGAGCAACCAGCCCCAGAATGACTGTGATCTCTGTGTGCACTTAAGGGAAATTGTACTTTACTGTGTGTGTTAGTTATCCTTTACTCTCTTCTAGGAGATGCCCTCCCTGGTGTTAGTGGTGACGATTGAGGCTCCTTGATTGGTGGGCCAGGGCATGGTCATCACAAGTGTTTGGCAGTGGTGGGATCTAGTTCACATATTAATTGGTTTGTAGTGGTGTGGGGTAGAGCGAATTCCTGTAGCTTATGTACAGTGATCTCTGAAAGTGTTTTGTACTCTAAAACAGCCACGCAGTGTATACTCAGAGATCAGATCACAATTGTTTTATTTCTTTTGTTAGCTTAGTGTTATAGTCAGGGTGAGCAGGCAGCATGTGAGCAGAGGAGTATGGAAAGCTGACAAGGAGCCAGCTGGTGGAGATGTGCCAGGCTAGGGGACTGGTGCATGGAAACCTGACTAAAGCAGACCTGGTTGCAGCCTTGGTTACAGCTGCATCAGAAAACAGCAGCCAGGAGGACAATCAGACTGACAGTGGAGATGCAATATCCTCGGAGAATGGACAGCTCAACTTTTCTGCAGTGGACTTAAAAATCCAGCTGGAGCTAAAGAGACTTGCATTGGAGGCCAGGCGCATGGAACTAGAAGCAGCTGAGAAAATGAGAAGTATACAAGCTGAGGAAAATGAATGGCAGAGGAGGTATGAGAGGGAAATGCTGACTCTTTGCCAGAATCATGAAGGTAATGGGGAAGGGAGTAACTGGACCCCAGAAGCACAAAAGGTCAGTAAATTTCTTCCACAGTTTAAAGAGGGGGATAATTTTGATAGCTTAATTCATATGTTTGAGCGGGTATGTAAACAGTATGAAGTTGACCAAGGGCTCTGGGTATGGTTCCTGACCCCCTTACTCCATGGTAAAGCTGCAACTTCTTTAGCAAAAATGCATGACAATGACTGTTTTGATTATACTGCTGTAAAAAGACACTTGTTGGAATGTTTTAAGCTAAGACCTGAAATGTATAGGAAAAAGTTGCGTGAGCATAGACGCAAGGCAGATGAAAATGTATGTGAATATGTTGCTGAACTGAGCACTTATTTTCATAGCTGGGTGAGTGGATGTCAGGTCACCACTTTTGAAGGGCTGGCAGACATTTTGGTAAGGGAAGAAGCCCTTAGCACTTTGCCTGAGGACATGAGGATCTGGTTAGCTGATAGTGTGCTAATTCAGATGAGTTGGGGAAGGAGGGAGACCTATACCTGGCTAGCAGGACAGCCCTGCACAGGAAAGGGACCCCCAGTACTGCTCATGGGTCTAAAAGAACCCATGATGGGCAGCACAGACTGCCCCAACATAATCCGCCAGTAGTAGGGGAAGCCACTAGTCCAGGTACACATCCAGGAGCTAGGGTTAAATGTTTTGAATGCAACCAGTGGGGCCATGTGGCATACAGGTGTCCAAGGAGGCAAGGTAGGGAACCAAAGGTGAGGGAGCCAGTAAGTGGGAAAGACAAAATGCCAACAGTGGGTTTTCTTGAGACAACAGGGGTATGGAACTACCATCCTGCAGATGTCCTGAGAGGGAAGGATTTGGATGAGGCAGTACTATGTACTTATGCAGTTACATGCAGTGATGCTAGGAGACAAGCATGTGGGTCTGGTAGCCTGGGGGAGACCCAGACAGACTGCATACTTGCAGCCTGGACTGCTGAGGTGGTTACTTTAGGGAGTGAGCTATGCTGTAGCAGTGAGACTGACTGTGAGCCACAGTTGCTTGTGGATACTGATGTTCCCTTGGACAGGGTAACTGCAAAGGTAGAGGTGAGTAGTAGTACCCAGGCTAACAGTGAGGCACCACTGTCAGAGGATGCCAGACTTCCTGTGGAAGTGGAGCTGGGAAGGGTTACAAGGAGAGAGCTGAGACAGGCTCAGCTCTCAGACCCTACATTGCAAGATCTGAGGCAGATAGCTAGGGAGGCACCTGAGTCTCAAGGTAAGGGGGATTCTGTATACTGGAACAAAGGGTTACTGTACAGAGAGTGAACCCCTGAGGGAGGGCTAGAATGTAAGAGAGTACAGCAGTTGGTAGTGCCTAGAGCTTACCATCTGGCGCTTTTAGTCATAGCTCATGATATTCCCTTTGCAAGTCATATGGGCATAAAATGTACAAAGAGGCATATTATGCAAAACTTCTATTGGCCTGGAATTTCCAGAGATGTAACAGGGTACTGCAGGACCTATGAGCAGTGCCAAAAGGCAGGCAAGGCAGGGGACAAGGTGAAAGCTCCTTTGATGCTTTTGCCTGTGATTGAGAAGCCATTTCAGAGAGTAGCTATGGATATTGTGGATCCTCTGAGTACCCCAAGTTCCACAGGGAAAAAGTATATCCTAGTGATTGTAGATTATGCTACACGATACCCTGAGGCAGTGGCTTTGTCCTCCATCGAGGCCGAGAAGGTGGCAAATGCTTTGCTAGAGATTTACAGCAGGGTATGTTTCCCAAAGGAAATACTGTCTAACAGAGGTGCCAATTTTATGTCAGACGAGCTGGCTTGTCTGTGGAAGTCCTGTGGGGTGAAGCACATGAAGACCACCCCCTACCATCCCCAGACTAATGGTCTTGTTGAGAGGTTAAACTCTACAATCAAGTCCATGCTACGGGCACTTGCAGATCAGTTTAAGAGGGAGTGGGACAAATATTTGCCCCATCTGTTGTTTGCTTACAGAGAGGTTCCCCAGGAATCCACAGGTTTTTCACCCTTTGAGTTGCTGTATGAGCATAGGGTGAGGGGACCTCTGGATTTAATTTGAGATGAGTGGGAAGGTGAGTGTGAGTCTCACAAGGAGTCTGTTGAGGCATATGTCCTGAAACTCAGGACAAGGCTCAGGGAACTCATGGGCCTGGCCCAGGAGCACCTGGCAGAAGCCCAACAACAGAAAAAGGTGTGGTATGACAGGAATGATCGAGCTAGGGAATATGCTGTGGGGCAGCAGGTAATGGTTCTCATTCCTGTCAGACACATCAAGTTGCAAGCAGCTTGTGAGGGACCCTACAAGGTGGTAAGAAAGGTAAGTGATGTTAACTACATGGTGGAACTGCTAGGCAGAAAGCAGGGGCACAAATTGTACCATGTTAATATGATAAAACCTTACCATGATAGGGAGGCCCTTGTGCTGAGCATTTGCAGTGGATTGCAGGAGGAGTCTGAGAGAGATCTTGTGACTGGTCTCCTCAGTGAGGCTCGGGCTGACACCTCGGTGGAAGAGGTAGCAATGTCCCAGCAGCTATTTCCTACCCAGGTTTGAGAAATCCAAGCAGTGTTGCAGGAGTTTAGGGGCATGTTCACCGGGAAACCAGGGAGCACCCACCTGGTGCAGCAACAGCTGGATACAGGACCCCAAAGGCCTATCAGGCAGGCCCCTTATAGGGTGCCTGAGAGAGTCAAACAGACTCTGAGGGAAGAGGTACAGGAGATGTTGGAACTAGGGGTGATTCAGGAGTCCAGCAGTCCCTGGGCCTCCCCAGTAGTACTGGTACCAAAGAAGGATGGCAGCACCAGGTTCTGTGTGGACTACAGGAAATTAAATAGTCATACAGAGTCGGATGCTTACCCCATGCCTAGGACAGATGAGGCCCTAGAGCAGCTGGGTGGGGCTAAGTATCTTACAACCATTGATCTTACCAATGGTTACTGGCAGGTGCCCTTGACTCCCAGTGCTAGAGAGAAGTCAGCCTTTGTGACTCCTTTTGGCTTGTATGAGTTCACAAAGATGCCCTTTGGGATGAAGAATGCCCCAGCAACTTTCCAGAAGCTGGTAGATCATATCTTAGTAGGAGCAGTAAGGTTTGCCCTTGCTTACATGGATGATATTGCTATCTACAGTTATTCCTAGCAAGAGCACCTTCAGCATGTCAGGGAGGTGCTGGGCAGACTACAGAGGGCAGGGTTGACCATTAAGCTGAGAAAATGTCAGGTGGGAATGGCAGAGGTCTCCTACCTAGGACATAGAGTGGGGAGTGGTAAGATAAGGCCAGAACCTGCCAAAGTAGAAGCCATTCAGGCATGGCCTGCACCTGTTACCAAAAAGCAGGTGAGAGCATTCTTGGGAACAGCAGGGTACTACAGAAAGTCCGTTCCCAATTATAGTACCATAGCTGCTCCCCTCACAGACCTGACAAGGAAGAACAGGCCAGATAAGGTAGTGTGGACCACAGCATGTGAGCAGGCATTTCAGAAGCTTAAGGAAGCTTTGGGAGGACCCCCTGTGTTAGCCAGTCCAGACTATAGCAAAGACTTTGTTGTGCAGGTGAATGCTTCAAACTATGGGGTGGGGGCTGTACTTAGCCAGATTTCTTCAGAGGGAAAAAAGCACACAGTGGTTTATCTCAGTCATAGGCTCCAACCCAGGGAGAAATGCTATGCAGCGGTAGAAAAGGAATGTCTAGCCATATTGTGGGCACTACAAAAACTTCAGCCTTATCTGTATGGAAGAAAATTCACTGTGATGACAGATCACAACCCTCTAACATGGTTAAACAGAGCCAGTCAGCAAAATGCCGAGTTGCTAAGATGGAGCCTGGGGTTGCAAGAATATGATGTCAGTGCAGCACCGCAATGGGAGTAGCAATGCCAATGCAGATGGGCTCTCAAGGCAGGGAATGGGGTGAGGTAGACGCAGATAGATCTGACAATCTCAAGCAATGTTTCTCAAGGGGCACTTGAAAAACTTGCTTGAGTTCCCCCCAGGGGGAAGAGATGTGACGAATGGGGAGAGATGGGTGAAGGCTGCCAGCCTAGTCAAATAGAATTTGATATATAATTCTGGCACTTGTAAATAAATGTAAAAATACAAGCATGTTTTCTTGAGTGTAAACGAATACTGTGAAATGTGGAACTGCAAAATATGTGACAACATTGCATTCTACTGGCCCAGTGAAGCATGTTGTGACCCTTTCATGTTAGAATTCGGCTCCAGTGAGTCTTGATAAAGGTTTCATGCCCATTGTTTTAAGGCTAAAGTTTATGACCAGAGTATAGATCTGGAATGTGCTTTATTGCTCTGGTTTCTGTTAGCATATACATGTGAAATGACTTTTATTGTTGTAAGTTTCTGAGCAGGTGTTAGATTGCTAAATAATGCAGTTTGTTTGCCTGGGAAAACCTAAGTGTCAACATAATGCAATTTGGGAGGGACCCAGCAGACATGTTTGTTAGTAATGTTTAAATACTATTTCTTACAAGAGAGGGCTGCATTTTGACTTTGGACATCAAACTCAGCACTTTGCCTTATGCTCACATGTAAGTTTTAGCACTGTGATTTCTATGTAGGAATAGTTAAAGCTAGTAAAGATTAATTAAGTATTTTTCTTTGAAATAAGACCTGTCTGTATTATTTTAAGTTTCTGTGTGATCTCTGAACTCTTAGATATCTTTGTGGTGTAGTAGTTTTGTCTTGTGTTTTAATTATTTATTATTAAATATTTTTTTAAAATTGTCTACCTGTGGCTGGTTTATGTAAAGATAAAGTATGCTTGTACAAGCTCTCAAACATGAACACCTCTGTGTCTCACTCCCCAAAGCTAAACTTCTCCCAGTCACTTGGGGGGAATCTAGATTGCCATTCCCTAACCTGTAAAGTTCACTCTCAACTCCTAAATATTAAACCATTCCACCTCTAGCTCACTTAGAAAGTTTAGAATGTTGCAGAAAAAGTTGACAAGTGGCAAGCTCACTTAAGTATACAAAACTGGATATAAAACTGGAGGGTTTCTAGAAACATAAAGAAGGGAAACATTAATTTCTGCTCTTAAAACTATTCTGTGTCAGCTCCCTTCATATTAACCAGTGCTGCCATAAGTACTATCCTTCATTTACCACCTTATAGGTTCATAGGTAAGTAGTAGGCTATCTGCCTGAGGGCATTTGTATACCTATTCAGAATGTGTTGGCTTTCGCCACCCCCTTAGATAAGTTCCCTGTGCCTCTGTCCAGCAGAGCCATTAGTTCCCTCTGCCTCTGTCCAGCAGAGCCACTGCAATGATCCCCGGGGTAAATTTTCTGTTTTCCATCCACTCGTCAAGGTTTCTCTTGAAGAGTGTTAGTGAGGGGCTTTGCCTAATGTAGATTGGAATCCTGTTCCAAAGCATGGGGAGTCTCTGAGACAGGAATCTATCCCTCCAGCAAGTCCTATTTATCGTTATGGTAAGGTTTAGATCCGTAGAGCATGTGGCTCTCAGGGATTTGTTTTTTTTAGGTGTAGCATGTCCATCAATTCTGGGTTGGACATGGCCTTGTACGTCAGGCAGAGATAATCTCTGAGTAAGCGGTATGCAACCGAGTACAGCTGGAGTTTCTTCAGTCAGGCTGCATACGGCATCGGTTTGAGGCCAGTAATCTTCTTGGTGAGATACTTCTGTAGTCTTTCCAGCTGTTGCAGGTGTCTTGTAAGGTGCATCCCAAATGGGGTGTTGTACTCTATGATGGGTCTGACGAGTGATGAGTAGAGGGGCACAATAACCTCTTTTATTCTAGATGCAAACCCTTTTGTGATTAGGTGGGCCACATAGAAGGATTTTCTAACCATCTTAGCAATATGATTATCAAAGGAGAGATTACTATCTACTTGGGTCCCCAGATCCCTTATTTCATTTTCTGTATTTAGGGAACTACCACATATGTGGTAGTTCGCGGGTACTTTGTTTTTTCCAAAGGGGATGACTATGCACTTTTTGGCATTTAGCTTGAGGCCATGATTTTAACACCAGGTATCCATCTCAGTGAGACCCTTCTGAAGGATGTCTGTATCAGCCAGAGAGTCAATTATGGCCCCCAGTTTGCAGTCGTCTGTGAACTTGGTCAGCCATAGTCCTCCTGTGCTTGCCTGTACCTCTGAGAAGTATATACTGAACAGGAGGGATCCCAGGATGGAGCCCTGGGGGTGCCACTTGTAACCGGTTTAGCGTTGGCCCTAGAGCCTGCAACTCTCAATGTGTGGGTTCTATCCATGAGCCAATTGGCAAACCATTTCGTGATGTAGAAGTTTATGTTTAGGCTAGTGAGCTTGTCTATAATACCAGAATGGAGAATGGTGTTTAAAGTCTTTGTGAGGTCTAGGTAGGCTGTGTGGACCTCCTTTCCCTCATCTAAAGCCTTGGTAACTGTCTCAAAGAAGTCCACCAGGTTTAGGACACATGATCTTCCCTTAACAAAGCCAAACTTGGTAGGGTCCAATGTTTGGAGATTCCTAATGTCTCTGTTAATGAGTTCCATGATGATGCGTTTCATAGCCTTGCAGACCAGGCTAGTCAGGCTAGTCAGGCTTATAGGACAATAGTTCACAGGGTCCGTTGTGGCTCCGCCTTTGTGGAGCGGGATAACTGTTGCTTTGCGCCACTTTATGGGTAAGTAGCCTGTAGAGAGGCTGAGTTTGAACAGTGTGTTTAGGTGAGGTGTTAGTTCATTTTTGAGTTCATGTAAGACACAGCCTGGGACTCCGTCCAGTCCCATTGAAGCTGAGTTTTTGGCTTTGGATAGGGCTGTTTTCACCAGTGTGTCAGTGATTGCCAGGACCCTACATTCTTCTGGTATGGTTATGGGCCCTTTAGGGAGTGAGAGGGGGTGAAGTTTGCACTAAACTTGTCTGCCAGAATGTTGGCAATATCAGCCGGTTCAGTGTATTTTGTGCCATTCTGCACTAACTCAGAGCAGATCTGAGAGTTTCCATTTAGGTTCTTGACATAGCTAAAGAATGCTTTGTGGTTATCTTTGGAGTCTTTAGCAATTTTTCTTTCGAAGCTAGCCTTGGATGATTTTATGAGGGATCGCAGTTTCTTGCTGATACTGATCAGGGATGTCTTTCCTTCTTGGGATTTTACTCTTTTCTGTACTAGCTTCCTCCTTTTATTGTATAGCTTGTTTATGGCAGGGGTCCATCAGACTGGTTTCCTTTTCTTGGAGGAGTGAGTCTTGGTTTTGCTTGGGATAGCATGATCCATGCATTCCTGCAGGTGCTCATAGAGTGCCTTTGTAAGGGATTCAGCAGCTTGGACAGCATTGTCCTTTAGCATGGGGCTGTGAACCTTTCCACCTCTGTCTTAAGTAACGTGAACCTTAAGTAACCTGTAATTTGAAGTTGTTCTAACAAGCACCATACAAGGTACCAATATATAATATCATAAGCACAGTGCAACACTCCCTCTTTAATTTAAATCTGTAATTGTCAGTGTTCTACATCAATTGAGTCTTCTAATATGAAGCTATGATGACTTATGGACTGCATTAATTGGTGGAAAGTTCCAGTGTCTCACACCTTGCAGCACATTTGCCTTCTTTTATTTAAAGTTATAGTGTTCCTCCTATCCCTCACACCCACTGATTTCTAATTTAGTACTCTAGTTGCACTTCCTCTTAGCTGTACAGCCTTCTTGGTATCATGGCAAAGAATACAATTCTTGCTATTGACAGTGAGCACTTAACTGCAATTATTGCTCAACCTCTTTGAGCTGATGTAGAGACACCAATCCTTCTGTATACATTAGCAAAAGTATTGTAGACAAACCGTTTGCAACTGCTATATAGTTTATATATGCAAGCAAAGGACAAAAGAAGGAAACCTGAGATGTTTTAATGAACTTATATGCCAGTCAAGTACCTTCATGCTCTCACTTAATATTGTTATGTGGAGAAATGCACTTAAAAAAATGTGTTGCATTTTGGCACTAGGTTGCACATCCAATATGATGAATAATTCCAGTAAGCTACTTTTTCTTCGAGTTCCTCATTTTTTTTACTATTTTACAGTTGCAGAAACAGAACAGTAAAGCTGAAAAGTAACATAGAACCTGTTTTTGTTTTTCACTCAGCTTTAGCTTCATTCCTTTACTCACCATCTTGATTCTTTCCTGGCCACCATACTGATGCATTTATTTCCCCTTGCAGAAAGCAGTATGACTCACTCATTCCTTGAATGTGATAGTTCATTCCTTCACTGAGCATCTAGGGCTGCCTTACTGATATGTTCATTTTCCCTTGATGAAAGCCCTATGGCTCATTCATTCCTTGGAGGTGAGGTGTGAGTGGACCAGGAGCTGGCATGTCATCCATGCACTGGTAAATGGTTTTATTTTTTGGTCTTCTGACCACAGCTCTTGCCTGGCAACTTGCTCACTGTTTGGCTTGCAATGGGCATTGTCAGGGATAGGTCACTTGCTTCAAATGGTGGGATTCACTATACAATCTCGAAATACTGAAATGTCAAATTTCAGTATTTCAAGACTGAATAGTCGAAAAACCACATACACAAAAGCCCAGGATAACGAACACTACAATCAAGACCATTCACACACACACACACAGACCAGGATATAATCACACACACACACATACACCTACCTAACTAAACAAACATAACACACACAAACACACTTAACCTACCTATAAGCAGGGGGGCAAGCCCCCCTGCACCCCCCACACCCTACTTATATATTCTAACTCCGAGGTCGCACTAAACACACAAACACACAACAAACACCACCGCACGCACTCACACACATTAAAATCCCTACCCATTATCCTCAAACACACAACACTTACCTGAAACCCCAGATAAATCCACAAACCGCACCACACATCACAAACACAACACCACAATAGTGGAGGATTCGACATTTGCGGATTCGGCATAGTGTAGTTTTGGTTAACTGCACTTTTCACTATTCGGTCTCGATGTACTGAATTTCGACATTTCAGTACGTCGAGATTGTCTAGTGTATCCAAATGGTGATGTAATGCCTCAGGGCTGACCCCCTTTGAAGCCAGTTCTCCCATGTGGTCCACAGTTATCACCAAGGAATGTAATGTGGGGCTGTGCTTGTATTCAGGAAATCTTTCTATGTGGCACACCTCATTACAAAAGGTTTCTCATCCAGAAAAAAAAAGAGGTCATTGTTCCCCTCTACTCATTACTCATTAGACCCATTATAGAGTACAATGCTCCTTTTGGTATGTACCTCACAAGACATCTTCAACAACTGGAAAGGCCGCAGAAATACCTCACAAAGAGGATTACCGGCCTCAAACAGATGCCCTACGCTGACCGTCTCAAAAAACTCCAGCTTTACTCCGTCGCATATCGCCTACTCAGAGGTGATCTCTGCCTAACATACAAAGCTATGTCAAACCCAGAGCTGTTGGACATGCTCCACTTAAAGAAATCCCAATCCCTCTGAGCTACACGCTCTAGGGACCTAAACCTTGTCACCACAATAAACAGAACATGCCGGAGGGATAGATTCCTGTCCCAGAGACTTCCCATACTCTGAAATAAACTACCTATCTATATCAAACAAAGCTCCTCATTAGCACTCTTCAAGAAAAATCTTGATGATTGGATGGGAAATAGGAAATTCACCCCAGGGATCACCTCTGTGGCTCTGCTCAACAGTGGCACAGGAAAATAATTTTCTTGGGTGGCAAAAGCCAGGGTACCTTTTTGGCTGGGCTTGTATGGGCCCCAGGGCCGATAGCCTAGTACCTACCTATGAACCTATGAACCTATGAACCTATTCCCCTGCAGAGAGGTGAGCTGGCTAAACCATGTCACCCCTTCCATGCATTAGTTGCAAAACGCACCTGAGCTGCTAACTGAACTTCAGTTCCCTGGGTTGTAGCCAGGGCTTTTTTCTTGTATGCCATTAGATCTGGCTGGTTTTATGATCTTGAATTTACAAAAGTACTCCATTTTAAGACTTGGCACAAGCCATATCAGAGACGTGACACTGAAATGGCTGGTTGAAACAGTGTAGATGAGTTAATTTAAAGTTGCATAAGTCAGACTATACAGAGACTCCAAGTGGAGGGAGGATAAATTCAACAAGCAAAGGAGTGCAGTATTGCTGGAATTGAATTCATCAATGTCTTGGTGACTACCTCCACGAGGTGGACCCTGTTTTTACAAAATCTCAGCTAGATGACACGGATATAGAGACTGTGTATTAT
This sequence comes from Protopterus annectens, assembly GCF_019279795.1. Lineage (NCBI taxonomy): Eukaryota > Metazoa > Chordata > Ceratodontiformes > Protopteridae > Protopterus > Protopterus annectens. The sequence continues at coordinate 200,867,917 of NC_056725.1, read as the reverse complement.
TTTGGATATATCATGGACAGAAATATTTTAGTGACGTTAATATTTTTTTTTGTACCTATCTTCTGACTACAAGTATTAACATGATGTCATAGCTTCTTAAGGTAATCTTTTCACAACCACTAAACTCAATGTCCCATTTTCCCGCTTCCATCCCAGTAGTCAACTAACCAGACTGCATCTCCCCCTTTGCAAATTCCTGGATCCACCACTGGATATCATTCTTTGCTCACAGTTATTTACCAGGGAAATACAAGATGAATGAAGCTGAGACCAATATTCTGAGGCATTGAGACTACACATTCTGGCACATTCTTGCCATTGTGGAGGGGTAGCTACAGACAATAGACTGCTGGTTCTGTGTAAATGGTCCAGCACCTTGTTAGTATGCTGGCTGGGGATCCCCTTCTTGTGCTTTTCTCAACTGCATGGAATGGCCATATCCTGCTGTGGCCACACCTCTCAGCTGTACAGATACTCCCAGGTTATTCAAAGGCAGGACTCATGTATCTGGTCAGTTTACTTTCAAATTGTGGTTTACAAGCAGTTTTGTGGCTATTCATTCATGGGTTTGCAGTCAGGGCGTAGTATGGGCCGACATTAGAGTTTCAGACTTCACACACTCCATGACATCCATGCTGCTACACCTACACCCCCCCCCCCCGTTATTCTCTCCTCTTCCTAACATTATGTAAGTGATATCTCAGAGGTATCCCTGTAGTTGGGCCTTTATCCCAGTAGTATTTATGGTCTGGTCGACAGTTCTTGCAGTAGGACATGGGGAGGCATGCTACTGGAATTTGTCAGCATGGCCTTGCATTTGTTTTTCTGTTTACTGTGTTAGGTTGTTAGTTAGGACTCCTTGACATTGTGTACATTGGCACTATGGGTGAGGCATGGGACTTTGCCAGAGGACTGTAGGCCATTTGAGAGTGCTGCAGGTCATCTGTAGCAGGCCAGTGCATTCTGTCACTCATACATTCTCAGGCTGCAAGCCAGTGGATTACCCTGGGATGACAGAGGTAAGTAGTTGAGGTGTTGTTGTGAATCCTTCCTGTTCATACTGATCCATGGGTCTGGATGTGGTCGGGTTGCTGCTTACAGCTAGGGACACACCTGCATTGGACACCTATTCAGCATGCAGCATCATGTATGTATTCCCATATAGAGATGGAGTCATGCTATACTCATTCCCTACAGCAAGGATATGACCTGTGATAAACCTGTGGCTGATGGTGGGGTGAGCTGAGTGCATGTGTGATATGGAAACTACTGGCACCTGACTCACAGATATACCTGGGACATTCCCCTTATGCTGCCTTGTGTGTGGACATGGGCAGCCTATCATTATTTTATAACTGTGCCTTTTGTGGTCTGCCAGTGATTGGCCATACCACTACTTGTATTCCATACTAGAAGGACAACTAATGTGATGCTAACCTCTATGTATAATTCCAAAGTTGTGTGCAGTTGACAGTTATTTTATATGCACTCTGTGTAGGGTACTTCCACCTGTGTACTGTTTCTATGTATGGGCCCCATTCATGGCATGGTCAGCTTTCCGCCGGGGGCAGATATTAACATCTGGACAGTGGGTGTGTACAACTGCTGACATGGGTGTAGCTGAGAAGCAGGGTGGTTGACACTACAGTTGTTGGAACATGGCTCTGTCGACCACTGTACTGTACCTAGGCCACTGAGACACAACCATCCAGGCCTACATGCTGACCACTTCCAGACAATATTAAACACACAACAAACCTACCACACTGACCCCTGCATATTGTACACATGCCACAATCTATCATGTAGATTGGGACAGCTCTGGCAATATGTGATCTAGTGATATTACTCCTCAAACTTACATGTTACTGCATTTCTACATGGGATTGTGGGGGGGGGGGGTGCACACCTGAAGACTTTAACATTTGCAATGACTGTGCTGGTATTTCAGTTACTCTGTTGGCTTCCATTTCATATTGTATTGTGACCTATCATGCAGAAAGGAGGCATATCAGTAGAGTGCACATGTTAAATTTTAATGGCATAAATTTCAGTTTCAGACTTCTTATCCTGCAGAACTAAACGTAACTGCCAGACCTGTTGTAGTATGTCTGTGTAGGTCTGGAGGGGGACTGTTCACCATTGCCATCATTTGGAGGCCTTAACCCGGCCTTTCTTTATGGTCATCTATACCTGTCCTGCTGGGTGAGGCTGGTGGTGGGTATGTGACTCTTATTGACATCCATGTGTGTGACCTATTTACACCCACAGTTATTTGGGCCACCACATGTACTGCGGTGGGAGTTGTCACCTTGCCTAGTATGTTGACACCAGTATTTGTTATGGATTTCTTGCTGTTCCATATAGCTGGCCTCTGTCTGCTGTTATCCCATTCAGCCACCCAATTCCCCTGCATGCTTGCATCCATACCATACATTCAACTATCAGAACATACTACTCCATTCACTAATTGATAGAAAGAGTGACTTACCTTGTTGCTGGGCCAGTATTGAGGATGTTGCTTGAGGGCTGACTATGTCGGATGCACATAGTGCACTCCCTGTACATGGTAAAGCACAGGCAGTGTCATGTTTGGCATCCATTTTATTGTATGTGCAAGTCAAACAGAGCTATCAGTCCCTGGGTTCATACAGTGTCAATGTGTGTGTTGTGCATTGCCTCTTTGCCAAGGACAGGGCATACTTGGTATGCCTCTGTCTGCCTACAGGGGCAAGCTCAGGAAGTTCCTCCTCTGAGTCACTCTGTGCTTGAGGTGGCCTTGGCAATGGTTGGGGGCTGTGTGGCCCCTCCCCGTGCTGTTCCTGCTGTAGCTGTTTCCGCAGGATCATATTGTGTAGCATGGCACATGCTATGAACATTTGTCCACATGTAGCTCAAGCAAGCCTCATTATGGTATTCTTGTTTGGGTATGTGTGCATTTCTGATGGGTGTCATCAGCCACAGCTCCAGTGCATAGCCCGCATCCCCCACTAGATGGCCATATGGGATGTCCCCTCTGGCAAACCCCTTAAACAGCTGTGAGGAATGCCAGATGTGGGAGTCGTGATAGCTTCCAGGGCTGCCAGCACACATTTGCATGATAATGCTCTGGGCATAGCACATGACCTGGCAGCTGATGGAGAGGAAGCCCTTGTGATTTATATAAACCCTACCCCGCTCACTGGGTGGTGCTTTGATGTGGATATGTGTGCAGTCTATAGCACCAACTACCTCAGGGTATTCTGCTATACGGTGGAAGAGATTCATACTTCTGGTCAATGCCTCACAGGTGGTGGGGAAATAAATGTTCTCATTGGCATGTTGTGTCATGGCATCCAGGAACTGGTGAAGTACCCTGGATGCTGATGCCTCTGAGACCCCCATGATATCCCCAGTTGGTCTTTGGAAGTTACCTGTGGCTAGTATTCTTAAGACAACACATACCTAGGTATCCACTGGGATGTGTTCCCCTCTGTTAGTTCTGTGTGTGAGGCATGGCCGGCACAGCTCGTTGATTTGCTGTAGAATGTCCCTGTCCACCCTATAATGCTCCACTATCTCCAGCTCATGTAGGCCCTGGTAGGTTACCCTGCGTCTGTACACTCTTCTCCTCCTCCTCACTGTGGGTCGGTTGTCAGCATTCTCCTCCTCACCACCCTCAGCCTCTTGCACATATTGATAAAGTAAGGCGGGAGCAGCCTTTAACATTTTTAGTTAGTTTTGCCAGTTAAAAATTCCCCATCTATGTACACCAGTGGTGTAGAGTTTGTGGAAAAAAACAGTCTGAAAGCTGTTTGCATAGTTTATAGTGGTGTTCTGGGCTGTTGCCTGTGTAATTGCCTGATTCTGATACATTCCACCTGCCAGCTATGCTATTTCTCATTGATTGCTTTCCTACTGCTATTTCCCCTTACCAGTTTCCTCCTAGTTTAAGCCCCGAGGCATGCCTTGCATTCACAGTGCTCAAATGTAAATACTGCTGCTGTTTCCTGTTTTTTTTTTTTTTTTTAGTTTAAAACCTGGTGCGCACCACACACACCCATTTAAGCAATGTAAACAGTGCTAACACATCTCCTTTCTTAGTTGTGTTTAGCTAAGGGCAAACACGGGCCACTGAGCTCCAATGTGCTTACAGCATGCATTACACACACCCTTTTCCTGTTAGTTGCTCCTCCTGCCTACATGATCTTGTTCTAGTACCTACACGGTTAGGTGCAGTGTGTGGACTTAGAATATTGTGTGATTCAGTAACATTTCCCTCATTTGCATACCCCAGCATGTAGATCATTAGTTACTGCACTACAATGGACCCTTTCCCCTTGACAACCAGTGCTTCCTGGTATAGTTTACATTCTGCATGCCATAGACTATATGGCAAAATGTAGATTTACCTTAAAATTGAGTTTTCACATTTTGTTTTATTTTTGGCACGATCATGTTTGTGCGCAGCTGCCCTATGCTTAAATGGCGAAGATTGGCTGAAAAAAAGTTTAATTTTCATAAAAATGAAACAATTTTTTATGAATAATGAACATAATACATGCTTTTTCACGAGCTGTCATGCCTCAGTTTTGTCATTTGCAGAAATGTATTTGGTTAAATGTCCGCACTGACACTGTTCTAACATGGAGTCCGGGTAGCTTGGTGAATCACTAAATCTCCTCATTTGCATGTTTTTCACCAGCAAATGAGGTGATTTGCATGCCACAAGGTTTTCTGTGCTAGAACAGTGTAGGGTTGCTCGTGCACGTGATAACGGCACTATCCTGAATTGCTCGGCGGCCATTTTCTGTGCAGGAGCAGCTACATTGTTCCTGCACAGAAAAAATCATTCCTGAATCCCGGGGATTATCTTTGCAGAGTCTTTTTCAAGGTGTCAGGAACCTCTATCTTGGGTAAGAGATCTTTTTCACAAGCTGGGATTCCAAGAGAACTTTCAAATGTCTTACTTGAGTCCTTCACACAGGATTGTGTTCCTGGAATGTCAACTAGACACTTCAGTTAAAAGAACTTTTCTTCCACAGGAAAATAGATCTAGATCTAGATCTATTTCTATGATTTTCCATTTAGACTTCAGTCACTGCAAACGAATACCTCAGGATTTGGGATCTTTTGGTATCTATTATTCTTGTGATACTCTTGGCAACACTCCACATGAGAAAGACACAGTGGTATCTGAAATATATTTGGTCCCAGCATCATCACCCTTTATTTTTTTAAATCCCAGTGCTGGGGTTTGTCAGAAGAGAAATCATTTGCTGGAGGCAACAGATATCCTAAAATCAAGTTCTCTTCTCCCACGCTGCCCCAGAGCAGTCAGTCACCACAGATGCCTCTGACTTCAGGTGGGGAGCAGCTTCAGGAGGGCTTAAAGTGCAAGGGATATGGGACACCAAGGACAGATGTAAGCACATAAATATCAAGGAAATGCTTGACCTGATTAAGGCACTCAATTTTCTGAATCAGTTTTGGTCCTCAGGACCTCTTCCAGTGGTTACAGACAAAACCCAGTTGTGTAGTATATCAATAAGCAAGGGGGAACCATGTCATACCCCCCCCCCTTTGCAGAATAGCCATGTCAGCTTGATGTATAGCTTCCCAGCACAATCTCACTCTACAGGCATCCTACATTCTGTCAGAGTAAAACTGTGTGGCAGATAAACTGACAAGGATCAGGCCAGACCATCAATGATGAAAACTAGATCAGGAGGTCTTCCAAGATTTGATGCATATGTGGGGAGTTCCTGAAGTAGACCTCTTTGCCTCCTCTCTGAATAATCAACTAGCAAGATTCTGTTCCAGGACTCCATGCAAGAAGACCTGGAAGATGAACACCTTTTCTTTTCCTTGGACAGGAATGCTTCTGTATGGCTTTCCACCCTTTTCACTAATATACAGGGTACTTCTGAAGATTCAGAAAGAATCCCTGAGATCATTGTGGTGACTCCTTTCTGGCTTAGACAACCATGGCTCTTCCTTCTTTTGGAAATAACCAATGGCAATTACCACAATTTTCCTCACAGACTGGATCTACTCACACAAGAACAGGGGTGTTTGATACACCTTGACATTAATCAACTTCAACTAATGGCCTAGATGATAAGGTCTTAAATCCTTTTAGGCACCTGTTTATTGAGGGCATGCAGCAGATACTAATGTAGGCAAAAAGTCTGCTACTAGAAAATCATATATTAGGACATGAAAACGATTTTCTAGTTGGTGCCAACAACATAACCAGCACCCATTCAGGGATAATTGTTCTCTGGTTTAACAACATTTGTCTGAGTTACTATCGTATGGCCTTTCTTTTGCCTCTGTCAAGGTTCATTTATTTGAAAATCCAAGGTTCATTTATTGGCCATTTCAGCATATTTGCCCATGGACCCTCCTCTTTCATAGGTTCATAGGTTCATAGGTAGGTACTAGGCTATCAGCCCAAGGGCCTAAGTAAGCCTAGCCAACAAGGTTCCCTGGCTTACGCCACCCAAGGAAGTTATTTTCCTGTGTTCCTGTCAAGCAGAGCCACAGAAGTGATCCCAGGGGTGTATTTCTATGCAGTCTCATGTCAAAATGTTTTAAGAGGCCTCCAAAAATGCCAGTGGCCTGTCCTTTGGATCTTCATTTTCTTTTAGAAAAGTTAGCACTTGCTCCATTTTAACCAGCTAACCTGACAAACTTGAGGTTCTTAACATGGAAAACAGTTTTACTGATTGCTCTGACTTCAGCAAGAAGGGTATCTGAGCTACAAGTTCTTATGGTGAGTCAACCCTCTGTCATTTTCCATAGGGATAAGGTTTCTTTGAGACCTAATCCTTATTTGATGCATAAAGTAGTATCTGAGCTTACTTTAAGCCAAACTATTCATCTCCTCATTCTCTTTCCTGAAACTAAAATGAGGAAGAAAGTACTGTATATACCATCCCCAGGATTCAGCAAGCTCTGCACAGCGTGCAGGAATAGTGCAAGAGCTGATGGAGGCAATATGGCCGCCGAGAGATCCAGGAACAAGTTCCCGGGGTGTGCACAAGCGCTCTTGCACTAGTCCTGCACAGACACAGCTCCTGTATGCTAATTACCCCATTTGCAGATAAAAAACATGCAAATGAGGAGAATTAGCGATCCAGGAAGCTGGCAGCCATCCGTGCAGGAGTAGTGTAACCTGCAGAAATGTATTCGGCTAGTAACCGAGTACATTTCTGCAAACTACAAAACAGAGCCATGACAGCTCCAAATAAAGAGTGTATATAATGTGGAAGGCATGCCAATGGCCAAATATATGGCCATTGGCATGGAAAATAGTTTCAAAATAACAAAAAATAACTTTAATTTTGTGGGGCCAATTTTGGCCGTTTAAGCATAGGACAGCAGCGCGCAAATGGGATCGGCCTGAAAATAAAACTAAAACCTTAAAAAAAGCTTTTTAGGCAAAATCACAATTTTGCCATTATAGTCAATGGCAGGCAGAAGACAACAAGGCCACTGAATAGTGGTTGCTGTGGGGGAAGGCTCAATGTCAGACTTGTAACTTAGCATCAGCAGTCATTTCTTTGCAAATGAGGGGAATGATACTGAATCACAGATTTCTCACCAGTGCTAGCCAGCACCCAACTGTGCAGGTGCAGGAAAACCATGGTGCAAGCCTAAGAGTTGGCTGACATCATAGAGGGGTGTGTCAGGCATACTGTAAGCTTATTGGAGCTATGTGGCTCGGGTTTGCCCTTAGCTTAGCAGAGCTAAGGAAGGGGGTGTGTCTGAAGCTGCCTAGCAGTCTTTACATTGCCTAATGGGTGTGCTTGCCGTGCACCAGGTTTTAAACAAAAAAAAAAAAATTAAACCAGGAAATAGCAGCTCCATTCACATCTGAGCACTGTGTTTGCATGGTGTGCCTCAGGGCTTAAACAGGAAGGCAATGGGAAGGGAAAACAGCAATAGGAAGGTAATCAAGGAGAACTAGCATAGCTGGCAGGTGAAATGTATCAGAATCAGCTAATTACACAGGCAGCAGCCCAGCCAAGAACACTACTATAAACTATGCAAACACCTTTCCCTCTGGTTTTTCCCACAAACTCTACACCACAAGTGTACACAAACGGGGACATTTTACCTAACAAAAGCAACAAAATTATAGGGGCTGCTCTTGCTCTCATAAATCAACATGTGGAAGAGGCTGAGGGTGGTGAGGATGAGAATGCTGATGACCAGCCCACAGTAAGGAGAAGGAGAAGAGTGTACAGACCCAGGGTCACCTACCAGGGGCTACATGAGCTGGAGATAGTGGAGCGCTATAGAGTGGACAGGGACATTCTACAGCAAATTGTTGAGCTGTGCTGGCCACACCTCACACACAGAACCAACAGAGGGGAACCCATCCCAGTGGATACCAAGGTATGTGCAGGCTTAATAATACTAGCCACAGGTACCTTCCAAAGGCTAACTGGGGATATCATATGGATCTCACAAGCATCAGCATCCAAGGTCAGCACATGTCGGTGAGCACATATATTTCCTCAACACCTGTAAGGAGTTGACCAGCAATATACGTCTCTTCCACAAAATAGAAGAATACCCTGAGGTAGTGGGTGCTATAGACTGCATGCACATACACATCAAAGCACTACCCGGTGAGTGGGGTAGAGTCTACATAAACCACAAGGGCTTCCCCGCCATCAACTGACAAGTTGTGTGAGGTGCCAAGGGCATTATAATGAATGTGTATGCTGGCAGCCCTGGAAGCTATCATGACTCCCACATCTGGCATATGACGCAGATGTACCAGACATTTGCCAATGGGGATATCCCATATGGCCACCTAGTGGGGGATGCTGGTTACACAACTGGAGCCATGGCTGATGACACCCATCAAAAATGCACACACACACCCGAACAAGAACGCCATAATGAGGCACACGCACAGACCAGAATCATAATGGAGCATGTGCTTGGGATGCTCAAGTCACAGTTCCGGTGCCTGGACACATCCGGTGGAGCCTTGCAGTACTCCCCAGCTACATGTACTAAAATTGTCATTGTATGTGCCATCTTACACAATATGATCCTGTGGAAACAGCTGCAGCAGGAACAGTATGGGGCAGGGCCACACAGCCCCCCCACCATTGCCAAGGCCTGCACAGGCACAGAGTAACTTAGAGGAGGAACAACCTGAGCCTTCCGCAGTAGGCAGAAGGAGGTATGCCCAATATGCCCAGGCCTTGGCAAAGAGGCAACACATAGCACATACACTGACACGGTAGGAAACCAGGGAATGACACCTCACTCCAACTCGCACATACAGTAAAAGGGATGCCAAACATGACACTACCTGTGCTTAACCATGTATATGGAGAGTATTATGTGCATCTGACATAGTCAGCCCTCCAGCACCATCCTCAGTACTGGCACAGCCACAAGGTAAGTCACACTTACTATCAGTTGCTGAATGTAGTAGTATGTTCTGCTACCTGTATCTATGGTATGGATGTGAGCATGTTAGGGAATCGGGTGGCTGAATGGGATAGCAGCAGATAGTAGACACCTATGTCAGCAAGATGAAATCCTTAACAAATACTGGTGTCAACATAGTAGGCAGTACTAGACAAGGTAACAAAACCCACTGCAGAACATGTGATGGGCCAAATGTGTGTCCATAGGATACAAACATGCATGTCAGTGAGGCTCACATACCCAACAGCAGTCTCAGCCAGCTGAACAGGTGTAGACAAACACAAAGAAAGGCTGTGACAAGGCCTCTGAGTGATGGCTATGGAGAACAGCCCCCCTCCAGACCTACACAGACAGACTGCAACAGGTCAGGCAGTGGGATGTTAGTTCTGAAGGGAATGAAGTCTGAAACTGAAATGTAGCTGAATAAAACATAAGAACTGTAGTACACTGATATGCCTCTAGTCTGCATGATAGGTCAGAATACATAATGAAATGGAGTACGTGAAATACCAGTATAGTCATAGCAAATGTTCACAGTTGTCAGGTGTGTGTGTCCCCCCCACCCACAATCCTATGTAGAAATCTAATAACATGTAAGTGTCAGTATAATAACAGTGGAACACAGATTACCTGAGTTGGCCAAAGTAGCAGGATAGGTTGTAGCATGTGTACAATATGCAGGGCTCTGTGTGTTAGGTTGTTGCGTGTTGTATATTGTGTGAAAGTGGTCAGCATGTAGGCATGGAGGGGTGTGTCCTGGTGGCCAATGGCCAGCACTGTTGATGACAGGGCCAAGATCTCACAACTGCACTGATAAAACACAATGGATCCCAGCAACACACAATCCAGCAGTAATCCATACTAATGGTTTGGAGGTAATATCTGTCACCATCTGAAAGATGGACATGTCATGAATGTGGGCCCAGACATACAAACAGTACACAGGTGGAAGTACCCTAGACAGAGAGTGTATAAAATGTTACTGTCAAATGGACACACCTTTGGAATTGTACATACAGGTTAGCAGCACATTAGTTAGCTGTGTAGTATGGAATACTGATCTAGTCTGGCCAAACCCTGGCAGACCACAAAAGGCACAGGTATGAAGTACTGAGAAACTGCTGATGTCCCTGCACAAGCCAGCAGAAGTGGAATGCCCCACGTATATCTGTCAGTCAGCTGCAAGTAGCTTCCATAGCACACATGGTCCCAGCTCACCCCACCATCCGCCACAGGTACCTCATAGGTCTTATCCCTGCTGTTGGGAATGAGTACAATATGACCCTCACTGCTGTATGGGAATAGCCACAGAATGCAGCATGCTAAAGAGGTGTCCCATGCAGGTGTGTCTCTAGCTGTAAGCAACACTCTGCCAGCATACACACCAATGGATCGACAAGGACAGAAACTATTGTCATTACCACCTTGCACACCTACCCTGTCACCCAAGGGGAATATAGTGGCTTGCAGCCTGGGACTGTAGGAGTGACACAATGCACCAGCCTGCTACAGATGGGATGCATCACTACCAAATTCCCTTGCAGTCCTCTGTCAAAGGCCTGTGTCTCACCTTACTGCCAATGTATGTTATCTCATGGACTCCCAAATAACATAACACAGTCCACAGAACACAAATGAAAGACCATGTTGACAAATACCAGTATAATGTCCAGCATGTCCTACTGCATGAACTGTGGACCAACCCCTAAATACTGCTGGGATGAAGTGATACCTATAGGGATACTTATCAGATAACATTTGCATAATGTTCGGAAGAGGATAGAATAACAGGGGGGGGGGGTAAAAGCATGGACGCCATGGAGTGTGTGAAGTCTGAAACTCAGATGTGTGCACATACTATCCCTACCTGCAAACAGAGGAATGGGTGGCCACAAACCTGCTCGTAAACCACAATGTGAAGGGGTAATGACCAGAAATATGAGCCCTGCCTCTGGGTAACCTGTGTGAATCTGTACAGCTGTGAAGTATGGCCACAGCAGGATACGGCCATACTGTCATGTTGATGGATGTACAAGTATGGGATCCTCATACACCACAATACCAAGGTGCCGAACCATTTACACAACTCAGCAGCAAGTGTCTGCAGCTCCCCCTCCAGAATGGCATGATTGTGCAAGAATATGTAGGCTGCTGACCACAGTACTGGACATAGCTTCATTTATCTTACGTTCCCCAGGAAATTACTGCAAGTAAATATGTATACCTGTCAGTAGTGGATGACATAAAACATCACAGTGTAAAACAGTACATATGTCTGAATATCTCTGCTAAAACTAAAACCATGTAGCAGAAGCATCACAAATACAATTAGTTGCAGTATTCCACTCTCCTTTTCCCACTGTGACCCCATATTCTCAACCAATCTACAAATATCCTGCAGAAACAGGTTACTAGCTGTAGGTGTAGACACAAATGCCTACACTGGAGTACAACCTACATGGAATGGATTCACACATCCAATACAGAATGTCATACTGGGAATGCTCCCACACTTAGAGAAACAAAGCTCACGTCTGACAACAAATTACTGAAAGGTCATACTGGGCTTGCTCCCACACTTACAGAAATGAAGCCCATGTCTGGCAACAACAGTGGACTATACATATCTGTCAGTCGCAGATGTTTGTGCACACACTCCACATTGCACACCATTCATGCTTTGCATACACATCAGATAGGAATACACACATATATCCAAGGACAACACACTATAATAGGCCAAACATACACATACATAGATGTGTGGAAGAGAGTGACAGACAGTGACAAAGAAGCTTTCCATCATGAGGCCTGTCCCACCCAGAACACATCCAATTGGCCAATACCACATGATGTGCAAATGTCTATCACTGTAGACATTTGCTTTTGGTATCCCCAAGCACTCTAGTGTCTGTGGTGCTTGTGATAACTGTGTAACATGACTGCATAAGTTATTATTAATCTAGCAGTTGTATACATGTTCCTGTTAAATGTAAACCTGTGTGTGACTGAGTGCTGTGTGTCTGCTTCCAGATGAGTGGTATATGGCCCATTCACACACACTGCACTCCCCATTGCCCTACTTTGGCAAGCCTGCTGATGTCATTCACCTTGAAATACACTTTTTGGACAAGTAGTCCTATAATCTCTGTGGTGTGTGCTATAACTGCGTAATGCTATAGTATGAAGTAGTAGCTAAGTAGGAGTTCTAATCCCAGCCATAGCAACTGTGAGACTGTGTGTGGGGATCAATGCTTTTGAGGTGATTTACAGTCACTACACTTTCCAGTGCCATACTTTGGCATGCCTGCTGATGTCATTCACCATGAAATACACCTTTGCAGAAGGGCTAGCCCTATAAGTTCTGTGGCATGTGCTATAACTGTGTAATACCATAGTGTGATGTACATGTTAGGTAGGAGTTCTAGTCCCAGACATGGCAACTGTGAGACTATGTTTGTTTGTGTGTGTGTGTGTGTGTAGGGATCAATGCTTTTGAGGCCATTCACAGTCACTACACTTTCCATTGCCCTACTTTGGCAAGCCTGCTGATGTCATTCACTTTGAAATACACCTTTACAGAAGGGCTAGCCCTATAAGCTCCATGGCGTGTTCTATAACTGCATAATGCTATAGTGTGATGTACTAGTTAGATAGGAGATCTAATTCCAGACATGGTAACTGTGAGACTCTTTGTGCGTGTGTTTGTTTGTTTGTGTGTGTGCAGGGATCAATGCTTTTAAGGCCATTCACAGACACTGCACTTTCCATTGACCTACTTTGGCAAGCCTGCTGTCATTCACCTTGAAATACACCTTTGCAGAAAAGCTAGCCCTATAAACTCCATAGCGTGTGCTATACCTACGTAATGCTATAGTGTGATGCATGAGTTACGTAGGAGTTCTAATCCCAGACATGGCAACTGTGTGACTCTGTGTTTGTTTGTGTAGGGAGCAATGCTTTTAAGGCCATTCACAGTCACTACACTTTCCATTGTCCTACTTTGGCAAACCTGCTGATGTCATTCACCTTGAAATACACCTTTGCAGAACGGCTAGCTCTATAAGCTCCATGGCGTGTGCTATAACTGCATAATGCTATAGTGTGATGTACTAGTTGGGTAGGAGTTCTAACGCCCAACAAGGCAATTGTGAGACTCTGTGTGTGTTTCTTTGTTTGTGTGTGTGTGGGGGGGGGGTCAATGCTTTTGAGGCCATTCACAATCACTACACTTTCTATTGCCCTACTTTGGCAAGCCTGCTGATGTAATTCACCTTAAAATACACCTTTGCTGAAAGGCTAACCCTATAAGCTCCATGGCATGTGCAATAACTGTGTAATGCTGTAGTGTGATGTACTAGTCAGGTAGGAGTTCTAATCCCAGACATAACTGTGAGACTCTGTGTGTGTTTGTTTGTTTGTTTGTTTAGAAATCAATGCTTTTAAGGCCATTCACAGTCACTACACTTTCCACTGCCTTACTTTTGCAAGTCTGCTGATGTCATTCACCTTGAAATACACCTTTGGGGAAGCACTAACCCTATAAGCTCCATGGCACATGCAATAAATGCAGTACACTGTAATAGCAATACATAGCTAGGTAGGGGGTTGAATCTCAGCACTCTCAAGTGTGAGTGTGTGTGTTTGTAATCAGTATCCTGTGTGGAGGTAGCTGAGATTGTGTAATAACAGGACTCATTATGGGGTGGGTTTTGCAAATTTCTTATATTGAAGACCTATTATATGTCAGAAAGTCTGCCTTACAAGGACAAAAGATGTCAAACAGCAGAGAGGCTGGTGTAGACAATCCATACCCCTACATGTGACATTATGGATTGGGGAACAATATAGGCAACCCTTGTATTTCCCAGAGAACACCCTCCACCCATGTCTCATACACAAAGATACTTGGCTACACAACAACCACTATGTTGGTAGTTCCCTGCATATTGCCCATAGATAGTAACCACGGTGTGATTGCAGTGGACTACAGAGGACATGACACCCTGTTCCATCCCTACAATAGGCAAATAATTGCTTACAGTGGTCCTGTGCTATGTTCCTCACTGGACGCTTTCTATATTTATCAACAACCTTCACCTAGCAATCCCCCAAGCTACATGCATACAATATGCAGAGGATTCCACACTTATATGCTCAGCCACATTTATATCTGAACTTCCCTCCCTTACCCAAAATGTGTTTAACACAGTTGAACAATGGTTTACACAGTGCTGTCTCCTTCTGAACCCCCACAAAACTAAACTCCTCCTTTTTACTCCTACTTGTAAGTCCCCCCAATAGACCTCACAGTAACATCCAATTATGGTACTCTCATGTCCCCAGATCCAACTACCAAACTACTAGGTATCACCATAGATAACAACCTTAACTTTGACACCCATATTAACAATACTATAAAATCTGTTAATAGAAAACTAGGCTCTCTCTACAGGATCAAACCCTTCCTCTCTCCTGCAGCTAGAATAACTATTGCTCACACCCATCTAATTTCTACTCTCCGCTATGCCTCACCTATATATACTAATCTCTCTAAAAACAACCTTAATAAAATGAAAACCTCCTACAATAACATAGCCAGATTTGCTACAGGTAACCCTGTCAGAACCCACCACTGTTTTAATCTAAAGCAGCTAGGATGGCTTGAATTACAAAATCAGCTTAAATTCCACCAACTGACCATTGCCCATAAAACCCTTTACCAACCTACCAATACCCCTATACTATCTACAATCATTACCCCCTACAACAATCTAAAGACCTTATGATCATCACATAAACTTCTTCTAAATATTTGTAAATCAAACAACAGGGCTGTGGACTCTCTCTTCTCTAATACTGTTGGAAAATCCTGGAAACGTCTTCCTAACAAATTTTCCTCTCTTCCCTCTATATCACTCTTTAAAACCAAATTGAAACTTTTCCTCAGAACACACTGGTTGTGCCCCTGTACTAAACCTGACTGATCATCTAGCTCTTCTTACTTGGTTCAACCTACCCTCCTCTTCTCATTAATCAAGTTCCTTTTCTTAATAACGACTTACCTTGTCCTTCTATACTATCACTTACATCTTCAGAATCTCATTAAGGAGACTACTTTTACTAATATATTGTATAATTTCAGCTCCTACTTTTTCTTTATGACTACTTGTATACTAATATATTGTATAATTTTGCTGCCATCTTTTTCTTTATGATGTATTGCAACTACATTTTGTATTGTACTAATTGTATCTGTATATTTTTCAGTATGTTATGAACGAATGACCTCTTTGATTATTCTCTGTACTGCACCTGCAATGTTCATTGTATACATTAATTTTTGTATATGTGATTTTGTTTGTTTCCTCGGAGCTTATCTCCCCGGGCCTTTACTGAAAATGGACATATATCTAGTTAGACTAGCCCGGTCAACAAATGTAAAATAAATAAAAAATAAAAAACTGTAGAGTCAGCAAATGTAACCCACAAAGGAATACCATGCCTTATACAAATGCCCTTCATGGACAGATGCCACTAACACCAGTGAATACCTGTATCATTCTGTCAATGTAGGTGCAGGATCAACCTCAGTTCCAAAGCTAGTTCTCACCACATGAGGTCAAGAATGCCACAGCAGATGACACCAATCTGTCCACACATCATGCCCAAGACACCCAGGTACACTTTCACATGTCACAGAACATGCATGTGGGACATGTGCACATCCCAGGTATGGACCATGTTATGGAATATAGAACACATACATGGCAAGCATTGCACAGCACTGGCCACCCACAATAGTAACCCAGATGAGTGGATGGTGAATACAATATCCACCTGTGTGGGCCAATCCAGGGACTACACCCCTGAGCCACACTGCAGACCATTGTCATGTGGCCTGATGCCAAGGTATACCCTTTGCCTAGCCTTGTAAAGCCTTCTGACACAGTCAACCACTACACTCTTGTGAATCAATGAACCCATGCATGTCAGTACTGGCAAATGTGTGTGTGTGTGTGTGTGTGTGTGTGTGTGTGTGTGTGTGTGTGTGTGTGTGTGTGTGTGTGTGTGTGTGTGTGTGTGTGTGTGTGTGTGTGAAGCCATTCACACTCACTACACCTCCCATTGCCTACTGAAGCATGTCTTCTGATGTCAGTCACCTTGACATACCCTTTGCCATATATCAGCCTGATAACCTCTCTGTGGTGCATGTGATTCCTGCGTAATACTGTAGTATAGCAAGCTAGTTAGTTACAAATTCTAATCCTGACCCTGCCAACTGTGATAATGTGTGTCAGTCCCTGAGAGAGTGTGGTTATGTCTTCCTTGACACCTGCTTTTGTGGACAGGCACATGTACTACACTTACCTTATCCCTCCTTTACCACTGTTGCTGATGTCACTCATCTTCAAAGATACCTTTGGAGAGCTCTCCAACATGTAAGCTCTGTGGCACATGCAATAACTGCCTAAAAATGTAATAGTAATACATAGTCAGACATGGGCTTAAAATCCTGTACTAGTAAGTGTGTGACACAAACATGCTTACCTCTTATTCTCCTACCCTCTTCCTTTCTTACTTTGTCTCTCTCACTCCCTCTCTGGTGGATGTGGAAAAGTACACCTTCTTTGCTTAGGCAGCAGCTTGTGTTCTGTAAGTGATGCTCATAATCAGCTGATTACCTGTGGATGAATTGCAGTCCCCCACTAGCTGATTGCATGGGGAACAGCTGTGGTAACATTCCCATAGCCAATTGCATGGAAATACACTCCGATAACTAGGAACATCATGTGAGTGTTGGCCCTTTTCATTCACTGTGAGCAGGACTTCATGTCGGTGTTTGGCAAACAGCATCACAGAGGGTTGTGGGATATACCTCTTACAACATACACTGTGGAGACAGGCCAACAAACATGAAGGGGATGTTCCAGACATGAGGACAGAATGTAAGCCTTGCTCTTCTACATTTAAAGTAATGTTGGTTTAACAGAGTTTATGTGGATATAGCTGGTCTACATGATTTAATACCTGTCATGACAGTGTTATGTGGTTGACTGTTGTATATACTTTCCCAGATGTATCACACTGTATTTATCTGATATGTGTATATTTAGATATAACAACATACGTGATTCAGCAATAATATCACTAACAAGTACTACACAGTTGTAGAAGTCATAGCAGTTGTTCAATACTATTCAGTATGTGTACAGTAT
Source organism: Protopterus annectens (assembly GCF_019279795.1). Lineage (NCBI taxonomy): Eukaryota > Metazoa > Chordata > Ceratodontiformes > Protopteridae > Protopterus > Protopterus annectens. The sequence continues at coordinate 200,850,257 of NC_056725.1, read as the reverse complement.
GTGTACCCAAAGAGTGGCGTACAGCAACAATGGTCCCTCTCCACAAAGGTGGTGCCTCAACGGATCCTGGAAACTATCACCCCATAAGCCTGACCAGCTTGGTCTGCATAGCTATGGAAAGGATCATCATGGACCTCATAAATAAAGATATTGGGGACCTATAGACACTGGATCCTATCCAGTTCGGCTTTGTTAAGGGCAGATCTTGCCTCCTAAACCTGGTCGATTTCTTTGAAACAGTCACCAAGGCCATTGGCGAGGGGAAGGTGGTCCACACAGCCTACCTGGACCTTGCAAAAGCCTTTGATACAATACCCAACTCGGGCATTATAGATAAGCTCACCAGTTAAATATAAACCCTATGTCACTAGATGGGTTGCAAACTGGCTCAAGGACAGAACCCACATGGTTAGAATTGCTGGAGCCATGTCAGACTCCAAACCAGTTACAAGTGGCATCCCACAAGGCTCAGTCCTGGGACCTCTCTTGTTCGGTATATATTTCTCAGAGGTACAGGCCAACATGGAAGGACTGCGGCTGACCAAGTTCGCAGATGACTGCAAACTGGGCACCATAATTGACTCTCCAGCCGACACAAGCATCCTCCAAAAGGGCCTCATAGAAACAGACAACTGGTGCCAGAGCCATGGCCTCAAGCTAAATGCCAAAAAGTGTATAGTCATCCCCTTTGGCAAAAACAAAGTGCCCACAAATTACCACATAGGTGGTAATCCATTAAGTACAGAAGAAGTAATTAGGGACCTGTGAACCCAAGTTGATAGCAATCTCTCATTTGACAACCATGTGGCCAAAGTGGTTAGAAAAATATTTTATATAACCCACCTAATCATGAAGGGATTCACATCTAGATCAGGGGAGGTCATTGTGCCTCTTTACTCATCCCTCATCAGGCCCATAATTGAGTATAATGCCCCTTTTGGGATGTACCTTACCAGACACCTGCAGCAACTGGAAAGACGCCAAAAGTACCTCACCAAGAGGATCAAAGGGCTCAAACAGATGCCATATGCTGCCCGGTTAAATAAACTCCAGCTCTACTCAGTGGCATACCGCCTGCTCAGAGGTGATCTGTGCCTGACGTATAATGCCATGTCCAACCCGGAATTAATGGACATGCTTCACCTCAGAAAATCCAAATCCCATCAAGCTATGCTCTCGAGAGACTTGAACCTCAGCACTGAAATAAATAGGACATGCTGGAGGGACAGATTCATAACCCAGAGGCTCCCTTCACTCTGGAATAAAATCCCAGTCCAGGTTAGGCAGAGTCCCTCATTGACTCTCTTCAAGAGGAATCTTGATGAGTGGATGGGAGATTGTAAGTTTACCCCGGGTATCACTTCTGTGTCACTGTTAGACAGAGGCACAGTATACTAACCTCGAAAAAGGGTATAGCAAAATTAATTTAAAATTGGTGGCGAAAGCCAAACACACTCTGGCTAGGCTTATAAATGACCTAGGGCAGATAGCCTAGTATGAACCTATGAACCTATGAACCTAAAAGATATATTGGAAAAAACAACGACTGTTATCCCAGCTGTGATGGCTTAGTGGTTAACTTCTGTGACTATAATGTACAGGGTCGTGGGTTCAAGACCTGCAAGGGCTGTTTATTTTGTTGCTGGGCAGAACAAGGGCTGTTGGATACAGAGTGGTTAAGGCAGTTTAGAGCAGCTTTATGCAGGTTTGCGTGATGGTAAACATACAGGCGCTTACACCATGTAGGCTTCGCTTACCAGTGCGCAAATGTGCTTAGCATTTATATTGCAGCAATGCTGAAACCTGCTAAGCATGGCTCAGCCCTGGTAACCAGTGCTCACATTCCAATCTGATAAAATAGGAAGGTAATGTCATCTTTAACAAGTGTATTTAATTCCATGTACATAACATGCGCCTATGTGCTGTCATTACAGTAGCAAGGGGTGTGAGTCTGCTATCTGGGACACCTGAGTATACATGGCTTGTACAACACTCTTTTCCATTTGAATGTGTTTCATACATGGGCAATATCCCAGGTTATATGCAGTTACACTGGCATGTAGTGTATCATTATGTTACTATTGTTGCCAGTGCTTTCCCAAGTAAGAGTAGATTTCAGATTGTAGTACTCGAACCAAACACCCCTGCATGCAAAGATGGACTCTGAGTCCTCACTGTCGTGTTCTTGGTGTGTGAGCTGTGTCCCATTAAATATTTCCTACTGGATATTGATCTGATATGTGGATATTAACTGTAGACTACTGTGTGTATAGGGCATGTCATTGAGGGCTGCTGTCATGTAGTAATGGCATGCCTATCGGTGTCAGACATCTAGCTGTCAACATATTCATCCTAATGCATTGCCAGTTGGCTAGATGATGTCTGTTCATCCCTTGTACAGATGTGCAGATGTCAGGTATCCATCTTGGCTACTTACAGGCAATCTATGCTTGACTGACACTGACATTTCTGACCAGCTGTGTTATGAATGCCACAGCTAGGAATCCACACCTTGTACACACCACATGCCATAGATACCTCAACTACACTACCACAGTCAACAGAACATGCTTGGGTACAGGTCTCCAAGACAGACACTGTCCATGTTATGTAATACATGTTGCATACATGTCAACTGGAGCACCTCACTGGTCCTCTTCAAAAGCAACTAGATGATTGGATGTTGCACGTAACTCTCACCCTGAGGATCATCCCTATGGTATCTGTTGATAGATGGCCTGCTGGTACACGGCAGGTGGCATGTTACCACTGTACACACATCCCCTACACTTTCCACCTCTCCATGGACAGTAGCCTGGTACACACCTATGAACACCTGCACCAATGGACCCCAGTACTGACAAATGTGTATGTGTGCATTACTGAGAATAACAGTGTCTATGTGTTTGTAGACCTGTAGTTGATAATACCCTGAGGCTCTGTGCACCCACCGCACCCCCCATTGCCATAGTTCGATGTGGCTGCTGCTCTACCGGACATTACATGTACCTTGGTACACTCTTCTCCCTAGGGGCTACCTGGGGCTTGCAGTACCAGCACAACACTGTTGTACAAATGGGTTGATAAGCATGGGATACTCTCTGAGTTTTGGCAAGTGTGTGTATGTGTGCATGTTTGTATATTTATAGGATACACCATTCTGAGGCCACACTCTCCTAACACAATACACCTTGCCACACAGTATTAGGGATAGTGATGTTGCTGACCATAGGAGAGCCATGACAATGCATCACCCTAATATCCCTGTGGCATGTGCATTAGATGCATATCCCAGTAGTAGCACTCTTGGGATAGACAAGGGGTTGTATTGCAATCCTGGTCAATGTGTGATGGTGGGTATATCAGAGTGTTATCATGGGTTTCAGTGCATAAAATATCCACTGTGGGGTGTGGGTGCTGGGTATACTGTCTTTACACAATGGTACCCACAGTACATGTCCCTTGTTCCACTATATGGGGATCAGTGTCACCATCAACCATACAGGTAACTGATAACACTATCCAGACCAGATATGCATGTGCTGTGTGCAATTTATCTGTAACAGAATGGACACACTGACAAGGTAGTTAGCACTGATAAGTCCAGGTCTCTCAGATGTATGACTGTTATGTGTTTGTCAATGTGTATATGACAGTATGTCACACTATGTATTGTCCATAAACAACCAGTACATCCCCCATTACTATACTGTACAGGCCTGGGGATGTTCTTCACATAACATGTAACCTGGAACACACCTCCTCCTAAAAGCTGTGTGTTGTGTGCAATTAAGGCCACACACATCAGTAGCACTACATACCTAGGTAGGAGTTCTAGTCCCAGTGTTGCCAAGTAAGAGTGTGTATGTATGTGAAGGAATCTATTTCTGTTTGCAGAATATACATGTCCCAGGAGGTCATCTGTTAGAGAACTGCTTGGCAAATGCTAACATTTCACAGGTATCATCCTGTGGAAATACATTCCATCACAGCTAGTGGTAGCTGTATAAATGCCCTCTTCCCCACTGTATAGGTCTACAGCGATACTGGGGTTGGTATATATAGCTGGAAGTGGCTCTTGTGGATACAGCCAATATCATTGTAGTTACTGTTGAGTGTATCCCCCCACTTAGCTGGCCACAATACTGTACAGTTCATGTTAACAGGTTACATAGTTGTTTATCACACTATCTGCGGTTCTACAGCACCTCTCACTGTCCAAAGGGTAGGGTTGTGCCACCCCCACCAGCACACCTATGTTTAATGAGTTAAGGTTTGCACTGCATTGGGGAAGGGGACATATACCCTGCCATTACCATCGTCAAGGACATTAAAATAGCAGACTGCTTATTTCCCAATGTGCTGTTGTGCCTATTCTGTCTTGGTGGAATTACATAGGCTAAAATGGGTTCCTTGCACAGGTACATACATCCATGTGTACAGTATTATCTGTGTATTGCATCAACACCAAAGCCTCTGTGTGTGTTATACATAAACATGTGGAGTGTACCACCCAGTACACTTACCATTATCCACTGTAGAAGGGCTGCTGACATCAGCCACCATGCACTCACCTGTATACACCACCCCCAGACCTATCAGCCATGTGGCACATGCAGTAACTGTTATACAGACCTGTGACATGTGTTCACCTGTATCCAGGATATGCCACAGTCAAGGTGTCACCACATTGCCATATGCCTTGTAGAATACAACAGCAGACCATCATCCTACTGACACATGGACACCTACAGCACAAACGGAATACATTATGGAGACCACAATCACTCAGTGTTAATAACAGCTATAATGCATCATGGCTGGACAGCTACACTTCCTGACATGTAAGCATTAAACTTTACTGCTGACAACATGTTACACAGCATCACATTGGTACACCGTAGTACAGTCACACTCTGCATCAGAACCATATTAGCCTCTCCCTGCATCGGTGTTATGGATGACAGGGATGTGGCACAGGTATCATCATATGCACAGGGTGTGTTGTTGGTTTGCTAGAGATCTAGGCTGAGCCATATGTTTGACACCAAGTGTGTGAGCGAGGGGGTTTAATTATTAATTTGGCTGTTGTGATGTGGTGTGTGTAGGTATGGGGTTGCCCTAGCTGTGTTGGTATTGTGTGTGTGTATGCATGCACACAGTTCTGCCATGTGGCTGCCCTATACAGGAGTTTGTTGGACAGCTGCAGACTATACTTGGCAGGGTGTACAGTTCACCATCTCTGGCCATGGACACAAGAACTGTGCCTGCCAGGGGTTCCACGGATACCACCAGGTACAAGACACAATATGGTACTCTCCCCTGATGATAACATAATGTCATCTGGATCCGGGTTCATCCTGGGACCGGCCAGGGCCACGTGCACATGGCCTGCTGTGGTGTGGGGTGGACAGCACCCCACCTGCAGTGATGGGGCTGGTACTGCCACTACGGGAGTGGCTCTGTGTTCTGGCACATCCACGTCAACCTCCAGCTGTTGGTGCTGCTGGCCTACATCCACGTGGCCATTGCACCACTCCCACCATATGCTTGAGCACAGACATACCATGGTTGAGTATTCCCACCATCTCACCCAACCGTCTATCCATGACCTCTGAAAAATAACGGACAGCATCTGCAAGATCACGGGTGTTGTCAGTAACAGCTGAATGAGTTGCCTTCTGCAGCCTCAGAGCCTGTCTGGTGTACTATTCCATACATGCCTGTGCCTCCATGATGGCCTGAAACATGCATCTGGTGGCACCAAATGTGGCACATCTGCCAGGGGCATGATGACCAGCAGCCCTCCAATGAGCACCCCTGTCCATCTGCCTATGTGGTATCCCCAGACATCCGGCTATGGCTGCTGTGTTCAGACACATGTGCCATAGATACCACACTGTCCTGTCTCATGCCACCAACCACCAACTATCCTTCAGCTATGGACACTGGTGATGGGGTATGTATAGGCAATGTGACGGGATGGGGTGGATAACAGTGGGATGTCAAACAATGACACAGATTCAGCCCTTAACAACCCTGCCTGTGCCTCAACACACCTATCATCATTTTCAGTGTCTGTATGGACACCAACATCAAATTGCCTGCAGGAAGGAACCTGACCCACCTCTCCACCTATGAGGGGAAAACAAGAAACGCACTTTAAGACCTGTACGTCATTGCTTAACAATACACACATACATACACACACACACGCACACACACACACACACACACACACACACACACACACACACACGTGCACGCGTGCACACACACATCCTGGCATTCCACCATACTACTTACCTGTCCCTGAGTTTACAGAATGTCCCAAGTTTTTTCTCTTATTTTCCCCATCCTGCATCAGTATTGAATAATTACAGTCAATAATACCAATCATTAATGTATCATTCTTCTAATTGCTTAGAAAAGTGATCACAAAACATGTCCTGTTACTCCATTAACTCTTTAACTTGATTGGATTCATTCTTTCAGTGGCTCCCTGATGTCATCAAGTGTTCATCCAGGTTGTTTCCAGATGTCTTGATCATGGCCCCCATATGTTATGTGCTACTACAGTCAGTCAATAATGTCATGCACTGGAGTTTCATACTTAAATATTGTTCAGTAGATGCAAGATCTGTTGCTCTGTTAACTTTTTATGTGGACTACAGTAATATTTGGAAACACTCTCTGGTGTTGTCTAGTAATTCCCCAATGCATCTTTAGTGCTGCATACATGGGTATTCTTTCACCTTTTTGTTGATTGCAATTAAGAAAGTTTTCCTGGTGTCTAGTTTTCCCTCCCAATGCATCTTTCATGCTGCAGACTTTATTATACTATCAGCTGTTCTGTGATTACATTTCAGAAAAGTATTCCTGGTGTCTAATGTTTCTGTCCATGTCCATCTACTGCATGATTTCTAGGGGAAGTTGAGAGGTATGAACAACCATACACTCACACATGTGCATACATGGACACACACACACACACACACACACACACACACACACACACACACACACACACACACACACATATACACACATGCATTCTACATACATCAAACCCCTTCCACTCCACCAGATAGCACTTACAGACAAATTCAACACCCCCCCACACACACACTCACACAGACACACACTTACAGGTGAGGTTAGACAAAGATATTACACACAGACCTCTCATTACCCATCTGTCAACATGCATGACATATGGCACTCAGCACACAGTGCAGCTATAGTCAATCCCTGTTACCAACATTATATATCTCTGTGATGCATGGGTTGTGTTAGTAGGTGATGTCCCTTCCCCTGGAACACACTGCACCCATGTACACGGTATTGCTGTGAACCTGTTCAGCACCTTGGCATGTACTGTGCACCATACCTCACAGGTGTACACACCATTGCTGAATGTGTATATGTGTGTCAGTTATGTTTGCTCTGCTGCTCACAGCCCCTATATGATTGTTCGACACATACCTGGGATGATATGTTGACAGATGTCATTTGTGAATGTCTGATGCCTGATTTACAGATCTCATCATCAGCAGTGCATGTATGGCCAATAAAATACAATTACACTGCCAACCTTCAAACCTTACCATGGCTATGGAGAGTGTACACACCCTTATTGATATGGCACCCTCTTCCCTGATATGCCATGGGACCACATTACTGCATATTTTGACATTACACAAACCTGATATGTGACATATGACCTGTGCAATCAAATGCAGTATCAAACAAATGTGTTAGTTGTGCAAATGCTGATTGAGATGCATAATATTTGTGGGTGCATATGTGTGCACACCCTTATCATGATGGTTTGTTGCACCAACTGTTATGTGTACTACAGCAGTCACTATTCCTGGAAGGGGTATACTAGCATGGGCCATCTGCATTTGCCAGTATTTGGTCACTCTGCCCTACAAATGTCCCCAACTCTGCATGATTGCAAGGCCAACTCATGCCACAGCCCTTGGAGGTCACACAGTGCCGTCACTATTGCTGTGGAGTCAGGGTTATGTCTGCCACAATTCATGACCTTGACTGTGTGCAGATACAGCCATTCTTAGTGGGCTTTGGATCTCTGCTGCAGTGCATTGTTGTGTTTCAGGATGATACCCCATCCCCATCCTCAGCCTTTTTGCAGATGCTTGACAACTATGGCCTACACATGTGTGTCATGTTTCACTGTCCCAAACTCTGAACACCATGTGTACTGGCCTAGTCACTGCTAATGAATGGCAAACATACAGGGGTACACTGGTACCAGCAAGGTACAGATGGGGATGGTAGGCCTGAGGTGGGGTGAGGTGTTGGTTGTGCAGCACACATATCTTAATTGATACTGTCTGTAGGTTTCCAACTAAGTCTTGGTACATCAGTACACATTGCAACACATGCATTTGGGGGACATTTGCTGTTATGCATACACTACCTGTAGAGAGCCCTGGCTGATTTTTCCTGTGGTACAACTGTCCCATCTGATTACCCTAACCCATAGGCCACACTTATGCAGAGTCCAGGCAATTGCCAACACAGGTACTGCACAACCAGTACTTGCTAGACATTCCTGCAACTGCCTCAGTGTTGTGGCATGTTACAAGGCAGCCTGCATGACCAGTTTGCAACATGTGTCGTCATCTGTCTTGGATGGCCATCTGTTTATTTTCTACATTAATCCTGTCCCATACATCCTCACCACATACATGACTGTCTGCACTGTTTGCCATAGTATATGCAATGGTGAGGTAAGGCTACATGTCCAACTCCTGGGTGTTACCTGTTAGGTATGGGATCCATTCCATGGCTTGTAAGATGTGTGCAAGCCACGGCTGCCTCTGTTGCAGGTAAGTGGGCACATTTGATGGTCAAATATCTTGGACAGCAGACCATTTATTGGTGTGACATTGAGGACCTGTACTTGCTGGAAGGTCCATACTCATGAAAAGTGCATGCTATCAGTACCTCAAAAGCTGCTTCCACAATATGTTATCTGGAGTGTATGCACACACATCCTTCCAGTTTTTGTGAAGGTATGTATTCCCCATATTTACTGTCCTAACATAGGATTCCATATTACACATTCATTGTTCATGTTAGATCCACATTACAGTTTATAATTGTTGTGGAATGCAGTATTGTGATATGCCGTAGTGTAGATCTGTAACAGTTGCCATTGTAATAGTGGTATATACACTGTTGTAGCACTGTATAAGGGTGATGTTTCAGACATGTCCCTACTGTAAGCCATTTGTCCCACCATTATGTTCATCTCTGTGCACACATCTTGCAATGGCAGATTGTTAGTCATATTGTAGGACTGTTACATACCCTTCATATATGCCACCATGGTGACCACTGTGATGCAGTGCAGTTAACAGCAACAATAAGTGAACATCTACAGCATGTATTATGGGTAGGTGTGTTAAATGGGTGCATGGAATATTCCATGGCCATAATATGACTGGTGTATTGGCAAACCTGAACAAACACCATACTCACCAGCTACAGGCTGCTTACCTGGAGGTATACCAGAGGGACCGAAATAGTTGTGTGAGAGATGTGATGTCAGTAGCCACACCTGTGGCATTAGTACAGGGTGGGATCAGCATTACAGTACAGCAACAGTACAAACCCACAATACTACAGATTACTACAATGCAGCAGCAGACTATATATATTTTATCTCACATATGCATGATTAAACTCTACAGATGCAGATGGATAAGTAACAGAGGTCTACGGATGTGCCCTGTGGCCTTACCTGCATGCTCCTCAGCTATTGTGTGGGTAGCACCCACCTCCACTATGCTCTCCACCGGGTCTTATGTTTGTGGGTGGGAAGGTGCCCTGAGGCTAGCAAAGAGCTCCTCAGCATGTGTCACTGAGGCTGGATGGCATGACCCCCCCTGTGGCAAGCTGGTCCCTCCTAAAGGCAGCAGCACCCCAATGGGCATGGCAGAGTAGATCAGTGCACCGCTGTCGGACTTGCTCATAACTGCGGTTATGCAGGCCAACATCATTTACCCTGTGGACAAGATCATTCCACAGGGTGGCCCTCTCCTGCAGATCATAGGCTGTATGCCCAAACAGGGTGTGGTGGTGCAGCACCAGGTATGTGATGATGACGTCATTCTCCTGAGGTGTGTAAATCGGACGTCTCTCCCGAGACATTGTGCCTGAAAGACATAAAGAGGGAAACAGGTATGAGGACCTCATACTGCAAGGATATAATAGTTGTTAATACACATCTCTGTCTCCCCCCCACTATATCTGCAACAACAATCTGATCACACAACTCAACGGGTATTTCTACTGTAGACCTACTTTTGGGACATATATCGTATTGTACAACAATTTGTGAAATGTATTTGCAGTCATGTTCCATGTTGCAACACTATCATTGGTGGCCTGTTATGAACAATTTCACCTGCATGTCATTGTAAGAGCCACTATGGTTCCATATATGCATGTATTCTGTTTGCTATGTGACTGCTGCACATCTGTTGTTTTGTGTTAATGTGGATATCTATGCATGCTGTTAGACATCATCCTGGAATGTGTGGACTATTACTACCCACATATGTTCTATAACAGTGACACAATAGCATGTTTGGGAAGACAGTTGCCAGCAGAACCACCTCTCCCACCTCATCTGGCCATGTTACCAGGCCGCATCACATCAGGGACCCACACTTGGACCTCATCATCTACTGGTCCTGTACTACCTTCAGGTGGAACCACCTCATGGGTTGGTGTTCGCCCCCCCAGGAGTACACACAGACAGGATCCTGTCACCCAAAGTCAAGTCCAGGGTCTGGTGCATAGGGAGCTCCACAGAGACTTGGGGGGTGTGCTACACCACCTTCAGGCCTTCAGTACACAATCACAGGGTCTGCATGCTCCTCCTGCTCAACCCCAGCCCAAGCACCTTCATGGCTGTGAAGATGCTGTTGTGACTGCCCATGGGTGGGGACCTTGGTCCCATTGTTTCCATATGGGGGCTCAAGGGCTTCCACATTCCAAACAACACTCCCCATCCAAGGTGTTTACCCACCACATGTGTCATATACCATCCCTGTATGCTGTCTTGTCTGTCTTCCAGCCCAACCTTCATCCCCAAATATACCTACTATCCTTCCCCAAAATACCAATCCCACCTTCACAAACAAGGGTAATGTGTTCCCAACATGGATTTCACACCAGACATAACTGTCAATTTTGCACCCACTTACTGCTGTATATTTATATGTGTGTATTGATATGTGTGATGTTCTCTTACACATATCATGCAGCACTGTCATTCAACAGTAGGGGACATGTATTTATATATATATATATATATATATATATATATATATATATATACACACATACATACAAATATGTGTGTGTGTGTTTGTATATATGACGACATACATATATATATATATATATTTGCGTTGTATATATGTATTTTGAGTTGTATATATATATATATATATATATATATATATATATATATATATATATATATATATATCTAACATCAGGTCCACACTCTCTAACTCTCCTTCCTTCACAGCTGCACTGTTCTGCCTTGCTACAACACAGACAGGTGCCACATGTGGACACAGCCTAACATTAGGGGGGTATATATAGGGACAGATTGCAGGTAAGCCTATTACACACCTATAGTGTTTGTGCATGCTACATTACACGTTAACATGACTGTCCTGCAAGTGGTGGGCTCTTAAACTCGTGTGTCTATAATAACAGTATTACTTCCACCACCAGCTATTTGCCACACTAATATACATGTCTTATGGTACAGAATACACACTATGATGGCTTACATCTTGTCATTCAGTGCTGATCTGCACAGTTGACAGGTATGGCCCACTGCCTACAGGGACAGACACAATTGTCCATAGCAGTTGTTCAGCAGGACATGATTACAACTGATGGTACATATACATCATTCCACATCATCTATCCCATTATTATATGCCAAGTATTGCATTCAGTTACATGCATATATGTTTCACATACCTGTTATAGGATTGTCATCTCTTCTGGATACAGTCTGATGTGTCCCCTTAGTTAACTTGGGATATTTGCAGGTTCAGTTGTTGAACAACTTTTTATTTAATGGTTGTTTGCTTGTTTGTTTGTTTCTCTATCTGTCTCTCTCCACTACTGGGATTGAGCTACTTTAAATAGATTGCAGCATGGATTTTGTAGGTGATGTACATGATCAGGTGATGGCCTCTGCACCAATCAGTGTCCACCACTTGCTACCTGTATGCAGCCAGCTGTGTAGTACTTTCAATTACCACTGTCATGGCAGCCCACTACTATAAATTACTAAATCATGTGGGCATTGTCCCTTTACCTTTCCTGTATGGAGGACATCCTTCCTGTGTGTGGGGAGCAGTGTTACAGACATCAGGTAGCAATGCCTCTTACAACAGGACTTGCAGACACAGGCCAACTACATATTTGTATAAGGTTCCAGACCTACAGGCAGTGTGGGTACGGTTGTTCTATGCATTGTATACTGCTAGTTTTACAGGGTTTGTGTGTACATACTAGTTTAGCATGGAATGCAAGTCTGTCTGCATAGCTCTCAACTGTGGGCCTATCCACATGATGGCCAGAGGATTGGCTGTTATGTTTTGTCTGTCCACCACACAGGTCTTGTCTCAGATATATCACTGGCATTTTATCTGTTGAGTGCTATCAGTATATGGCTACATCCATTTGTGTTTTTGACTTCATATTCCTGAATAAGGGTGTGTTGCAACCAATCCTGTAACACCAGCAACTTTCTCAGTGTATAACAACAATATTGCAAATATGGCCCTGTGTTCCAGCCTCTGTCCTCTACATTTATACTAGGCTTTGTCCATATGTCATGCAGCAAGAGGTTGTTAAGTAGTGGCCTATCATTATGTCGTGCTGGCATTCCTGCCATCATTCCAATGATGTTGTGGACCCCCACATATATTGTGGGTAGGATCCATATATATGTGGGCTACAGCTGGACAAAACATGTGTGTCGTTGTATAGTCCAGACGTCAGTGTATGTAACACTGTTATATGCCCCTGTAAGTCATTCTATGAGGGAGGGGTATGCACCATATATAACCTAGGCTGTTACAACATGTGAGGGATATTATTAGTAAGACACCTTAAGGTATATGATTGTACATTTCCATACATTTCACCTTGGGAACATTGGTAGGCTAGTGCTTACTGTCTTACAGACAGCTCTGTTTGTCAGTGTGATACTGATGTTTTAAGTTAAGCATTGTTATGTAACAGATTCATTGTCATTGTGACAACTTAATTCTTTTCCCCCTAGGGGTTGAGTACAGAGTGTAATTGGAGGCTGCTGAACCGCATCTGCATAACTTACTGTTGACTGATTCTTATCGCCTGGGCCAGTGTTTCTTCACTGTTGTACTATCTGAAGGCCTTGGCCTGGACAGCAACATATGTTATGCTTTCAGATTACTGTATAAAATGTTTTGCTTGAAAGTTACATTACTCAGTTAGTATGTATTTCAAACACCTAACAGCTATATGAAATAGCATATACAACTGAAACAGTACACAAATAAACATTTCTTATGTATGCAAACCTGTGTGTGGTGTCATATCTTTTGACTTCTCTGTGGGTATATGTTTCATGCAATAATTGTCTGTTGTATGAGAAAATCAAACACTGTCCATGTTAAAAGGTGGCAAGTGTAGGAATACTGGCAGTATGTATCTTCCTATACATATCTCTACATAGTAATTTATGTATATGTGTGTGTATGTGTATATATATATATATATATATATATATATATATATATATATATATATATATATATGCATCTGCATATATGTGTGTGTATCACTGGAATGTTTACTGCTTCCACATTGTACATTCCCCATGGTAGACAGACTGTTATGCATGATATCTTATTGATACCATCCTGACATCGTACAGGTGAGATGGATTACTGTTAACTTCTTGTGGCTATGTTGTGTAGGGTCCTGGGTATGAGACTTGCAAGTGTTGGTATTGCATTGCAAGGCAAATCTGTTTGGTTGTGGAGGAGGGGATGATATCAATAATTACAAGAGGTACATAAATTGGGCCCCCTCACCCCCATTAATGGTGCCTTTGGTCATATATGTACTTGTTGTGTTCTCTTATATATCTATAGATATATATAGATGTATATACATATATGTATGTATATCTGTGTACATATATATATTGCTATATACATATATAGACATATATGTATACATATATATATATATATATATATATATATATATATATATATATATACACATACATACATCTACATATATAAATAAATTTCCTCTACTGTTCAATGACTGTGCTGGATGATATGTTTGAGGAAACATCAACTTTATTTATATCTGACATGACTGAGTGGTAAATCATTTTGGCTATGGTTTGCAGGGTCCTGGGTTCGAGACTTGCAAAGGCTGATTATTTTGTTGCCAGGCAGAACAAGGGTCGTTGGATACAGAGTTGTTAAGGCACTTTTAAGCAGTTGTAAGTGGGTATGCGTGGGTTTGCATGATGGTTAGCAATGCTAACTTCCAGTTACATTTTCTTACACTCAGCCTCTGAATTGCTTATCCTGTGTAGGCATTGCTTACCCCCATGCAAACAGGCTTAAACCCACTTACTACTGCTTAAAAGTGCTTACTCCCACTTACTCCCGTGCTAATTTCTTTAAAAGAAAAGAAAAAGGGGTGATAGGAAAGGGGTGAGAAAGGGGCACAAAGAGGGGAAGACAATAGGGAAAATAGCTAGGGATGTGCAGGACGAGTGTAAAGAAAGTCCATAGCTGGCCATTTCTTCTACAGCAACAGCTGTGCATATACACTGAATTTGGAGGTAGATTTGGACACTCAAACCCCTGACAGAGGGGTGAGGACAACAATAATATGTTGTGAAGCCAATGACACCAGATTACATGTGTCCAGTGGACACGTGTACGAAATGAACAGCTATGTATGGGGAGAGATTTTTTTTTGGGAACAGATTGCCCTTTTTTTTTCTTTTTCTTAAGGTGAGAGTGGGATGTTGGCAAAGGATAGTAGGTATATTTGGTGAGGTAGGTTGGGTAGGATGACAGGCAAAACAGACAAGACAGCATACATGGGCAGTATATGACACATGTGGGGGATAAACACCTTGGATGGGGAGGGGTGTTTGGAAGTCAGAAGCCCATGAGCCCTCAAATGGAAACAGTGGGACTGAGGTCCCCACCCATGGGCATTCACCACTGCACCTTCATAGCCCCAAAGGTGGCTGTGCTGGGGGCTGGGTAGGAGGGGCAGGCTGACCCTCTAAATGCACCACATGGCCATCAAGCTGGCATAGCTGATCGCCAAACTCCCTGCAGAGCGTGCTATGCACCAGACCCTGGACCTGATGATGGGTGACCGTTTCCTGTCTGCGCCCACTCCCAGGGGGGGCGAGCCCCATCCCCTGAGGCGGTTCCACCAGAAGGTGGTACAGGACCAGTGGATGAGGAGTTCCCCGGGTGGGCCCCAGATGTGCTGGTGCCATGGCCAGATGAGGTGGGAGAGGTGGGTTCACTGGGACCGGCCTCCCCAAACATGCTATGGTGTGGCAATTTTAAAAGCTGCCTAAATGTCAGAGATCATCACACTGATTTGCCAGGGTGACAGGGTAACATGCAGCTGATATGGGCCAATTAGCTGGACATTCTGAACAAATCTGTACAGTTGAGGAGTATGATTCTGCATACAGCTTACTACCACTCCCAGGATTCGAACCATGGCTGTGTCTGCTAAAAATAAAACAGTATATTTCACAGTTGAGTGTGCTAGTTAGATATTGCTGTCTATCTTTTCATTGATTTCTATCTATAAGTCTCCCGTAGTTTTACAATCTGACCTTGTAATTACAACACTCATACAGGGATTCCTAGACAGTTTTATTATGTAGCACAGTGTGGGCAATAATGATGAGTAATACATTATTATTCAGAGATACTGCAACACTAACATTGCCATACAATACCAGACTAAACAGTACCAGTCTAGGATTTCAATCTTTTATTTCCAGGCACAGTTTTCTTATCTGACAGACCTGTGGAGGGAATGTTTGTTAACACTACCTGAATGTTGCCACAATTACCAGATTCCACGTTATTATTATGCACATATGTCTCACTCTGTTACTGCGCACACTCTGGTCATAGCTACACAACATGGGGGTAGAAATGGGACATACTTTGATATTATTCTCATAACATTTTGATGAGTTGCTAGAGTGACAGATTTGTTCTTATAGATATATTTCTGACAGTTATGATGTCTGAGAATCAGTTGTATGTCATTATTTGCTGCCTAAACTTCTGGGATCATCCCACTGATTTGCCAGGGGGACAGGGTGACAGGCAGGGAAATTAAGCCAATTATCTGAACTTTCTGACAAAATCTGTACAGTTGAGGGGTATGACTCTGTATACAGCTACCACTCCCAGGATTCGAACCATGGCTGTGTGTGCTAAAAACACAAAAGTTTACATCTCAGTTGAGTGTGCTATTTGGATTTTTTTGTGTGTATCTTTTCGCTATTTTCTGTCTAAGTCTCCCTCAGTTGTACAGTATGACCTTGTGATTACAACAGTCATATACAGACATTCCTACACATTTTATTTATGTAGCACAGTCTGGGTAACAGTGATTAATACAACAATACTATTAAGAGATTGCAACACTACATTACCATATGATACCAGAGCAAACACAAGCAGTCCAGGAGTTAGACCTTTATTGCCAGGCTGTTACCCTTTTATTTACATACAACCTATATGAGACATTTCCTGCCATATTGTCTGGTTTATTCAGTACATCCCATACACATTACAGGTTTTATACTGGCAATTAACTTTCTACTACTTTTAGATTTATTTCTTATGACATTACATGCAAGATTATTACTAACCTGCCTCACGATGCAGCCTTTGCAGCCTACATGCATGGGCTTCCTGATTCACAGCCCACTTCTCTGCCACTGTCAGAGACATAAGAGGAATATTTAGCCATACTTATCCATCATATACATGAGCTAGGCAATTATTAAACAGGTAGTAGAATGAGTACTTACACACGGCTGGGACATCACCCTGCCTAGATTCTTGGATCCACTGATCCAAGAGCTCCCTCTTCTTCCATTTCAGGTCAGCATAGTGATGCCTGACCTGCTCACCAGTTCAAGGGATGCCAGTGGCACTGGTGAGGTCATGGGCGAGATGGTCCCAGGCTTCCACTTTATATTTGGAACCCTTGTACTGGCCCTGCAGCATTCTCTCTTCATGGTTTTTACCAGGTGTCCTGCCATGACCTTGGACTCCTGGATGCCCCAGCATTGCGCTCGGAAGTGTGATCCTTCCCCGACACCAGCCATTGTGCCTACAGGAGGAAGCTGTAACCAGTTATGAAATGTATTCTCACCTGTGGGGTTTAAATAGGGCTAATTTCCCACACTTTGCTGTGATTGGATGGTTTAGAAAATGCTAAGCTATGGGCAAACCTACTTAACTAAGGTTGGCATTGCTTAAAGGTGCATACTAATGGGAAAATCGATTTAGCTGGGCCACGCATTGCTTACACTTGGTAAGCAGAGGTGTGCAATGCCAAGCGTTGCTTATTTTTAAATTTGCACACTATTTGCTGTTTGGCATTGATTTATCATTCATTACATGTTATATATTTATTTAATATCCATGATTCATGTGTATGTACACTGTATGGGGTACTTGTGTTTATCGGGGGATTTCACCACTTTATTACAATGACACCTCACATCTGGACTTAATGTAGTACTCCAATTCACAAATATATGTTATTTAGTAGGTTAAACAGCAAAAAAGTTTTCATAAATTGCTTTCACATGAAATTTACTACAGTGAGGATCAAACCGGGAATGACTGCTCATAAAGTGGATGCTATGAGCACTACACTATTGCAGTACTGCTTCTAGTGAACGTATCTTGCTTGTTACCTTCTTGTGCCATTTAAGCTACAGTATGCAAAGCTAAGCAATGGGCAAACCCTCGCAGCTACGGTTAAATTTGATCTGTTTGATAAAAAAAATGTATAGTTGCATAAATCAGTTATTCTCTATCTGAAACACCTAAATGTTATAAGAAACAGAATAAGCAATTAAAATGCTACAAGAATAAGCATTTATTTAGGCAAAGAAGTAAAGTTCTGTCCTTTGTACTGGCCATGGGTTATGTTTTGGCCTGCCAAATCTGACGTTTATACCAAAAATGTCACACTTTGGGCATTTGAAAAGCTGGCAACCATACAACCCCCTATGAGCATTCTCACTCATTGTAATTGCCGAACGGCAATTCTTGAGTGCAGGGGCATGTGTATTGTGAGAGCTCTGCTCTCAGACACACCCCCTGCACTCATCCATGCTCCATGTCCGTTTAGGAGCAAAGGCAGCGCGCCTTCATAACTATGCATGGCATGCTGCCATGCTGCTCTTAAATGGTCATTTCTGTGCAGGAATAAGCTATTCCTGCATGGAAGCTTACTGAATCCCAGGGCATATCTTTCATGTCCACAGGTACTGTATTCACAGAACTAAAGTTTTCAGATCTTTAGATCAATTTTTCATTTAATAAGAAGGGACATGTCAAAACAGATTATTTCCAAACGGTTGGCTGTTAACATTTGTTATACTCAACATAACAAAACAATTCCAGGCAGGGTCAAGGCCCTCTCTTCCAGGGCCTTGGTTTCATCTATGTTGTTTTGGAAAGAATTGGATTCTAGAAGTGTTCTAGAAGCTTTTACTTGGTCCTCTGTGTATGTTTTTACAAAGCACTATAAGCTTGATTCCTTATCTAGGTCCAGATCAGGCTTTGTTAGGACCATTTTCCAGGAGCTCCTAGATAATATCTTCCGACCTCCCAAATGTAGTAAGCTAGGGTAATCTATCCATATAGTTAGGGCTACTGCAGCAGTGATCAATATGATGAACATAGTACAGTTGTGTAAGTTGAACTTACCATAAATTTGGTCTCAAACTCACACACAAAAAATGGAGGAGAAGGAGTAAGAGAAATAAACTTGCAATAAATCAAGAAATATACATAAATATTGTACAAAATAAAAAAAAGGTAAAGTATTGTTACAGAAAAATAATGCTTTAGTCCTAATATTAACCCATATTTTTTATTTCATATAGTCAAGCTTACTGCAAAACTACACTCTACTTAATGAGGTATAAATCATTGGAATGCACATGCCCACAAACTCACAAACATATACATATAAAATATAAATGACAATGCAAATGTGACAAAATGGATATACTAGTTTTACATGCAAAATTGCAAAAAATAGCTAATAATTTTTTTTTGTTAGGTTTTAAAGGTCTCTCTGTAGTTTCCTAAGGAAAAAAAAATCTGATCAGATCAAAAACAAATGCTCATAGGCTGCTTTGCTTGCATAGAGGGATAAAGCCCTAACTAAAGCCCAGTGGACTCAAGATTGGTTATCAGCTTGAGCGACTGATAGAGCAGCAGGGAGGGATGGGCATGCCCGTTCCAGGTGAGAAGGGGTTCATTGATGATGCTTTCTTAGGGGAGGCATGGTTTAAATGGGGAGTTGCCTTTAAACATAGTAAACAAATATGGGAGGCAGGGCAAGGAAGTAGGTAGGGCATGTAAATAAAAACATCCTTCCCAGTTTGGAAGCAGAGACTGCTGAGCCCCCAGGACACCCTTAGGATCCATGACCAGCCCCAGCAGTATCAGAGTAAGTCCAGCGGATAAGAGATAAAGACCAGCATGGGCATGGGGCACTGGGGTCTGGGCCAGTTACATGATATCCCATGGGAAAACAAAAAAATGCTTATATTAAAAGAAGCTCCCCCCCCCACCTCATGCATGCTAACTCACGCTCCTACCCCTGCCCCTAACCCTACACATTATTTTATGAAAACCCCCTTCCCCTACAGTGCCACTATGCAAGACACCCAGACACAAACACATGCACCGTACACACCCACAATAGTACAATACCCTAAACTAACCCCTTCTTAAACTCTAACTCAGAACATTCACAAACACACACACACACACACACACACACACATGACTAAACATATTTCCTTACCTAGGTCTTATGCTAAACCTAACCAATAAACACTTGCACACATACATCACACAATCTACCCCCTTGCCTAACCCTTACCCTAACCCGTAAACATTCACATCCACTCCCAACCAACTCCCACTTACCTCACCAATAAACATTTGAACTCCATCCATTTGAAAAAAATGTTTCAACTTCTCATGATTTATGAAAGTTCCCCACCCAAAAACACATTGAACCAACTGATATTGAACATACAAATGTATTTACTTGGGCACACAGGTCTAGTAGTTGGTACAGAGGTTAAGGTTGTAAGCTATAGTACCTGTGGAATAGGGTTTTATTCCTTCAACCCTCATTTGCCTCTGGTGTGAGTAAGTCACTTAACCAGACATTTTTCCCACATTTCCCTGAAAAGGGTCTGTGTTCCCACCTGGTCAAGAAATAGGATTATTATTATACTGCCTTGCTTTAACCATCTTAGTAACCTGTTTGTTTGCTTGTTTGTTTGTTTGTTTGTTTGTTTGTTTGTTTGTCACACACTTGTAAAAATGTTTTTGTATAACTGTAAATCTTCTGCAGTTTTGGAGCCGGGGTTGTAGCTGAAAAGGGTCAAACAGTCCATCCCCACCCCCACCTCCCCCCCACACACACATGCGCACATAACTAACAAACAGAAATAATAATTAAAATTAAACTAAATCAGTTTAATAACATAGATCAGCCTTAGGAAAAATAAGGCAGTGTTAGGCAGTGCGACTGAGGAATATTGCTAGTGATCAGAAAGAAGGAATCATGTAAAGAGGTGTATAATGAAGGCCCAACAGAAGGCATTTTGTTTCTGAATTCTTAGCCTAAATATCAGGCTAACTGCTCTTGCTCCTGCTGCAAATTATATTTGATTCCTTTAGTCTCTCAGAAGTGTTAATATCTGTTGCTTCCATATGGCACTCTTTTAACAGTGGCAATTCTTATAGCCTTTCCTTGGTTAGACATCAACTTTTTCAACATACCATTAGCTTGAAGCTGTACTAGGTAGTAGATTTGGTGATTACTGCAGAAGTATCTACAATGAACACTATTGAATGGCAGAACATTATCAGACTCACCACCTATAGCAGAAATCTTACTTAAAACTAGAATCACAGCCTTTACTTATGTGAATCACTGTGAATGTTAAATGTCTTATACAATAGGAAACCTGGAATACTCAGCTATGGATATAAAAACAGTCTATGTTATTAACCAGGCCATAAGAACAGTACTTATTTTTGTCTAGGATGCCTTGGGCAGTTCTGGCACCAGATATGGAACACTGAGTAAACAGCCATAAAAGTTTTTCAGTAGTATCAGCTATACCAAGGAACTGCATTCTTTCTGTTGACATAGCCTGTGTTCTCACCACTCCCAGCTGAGCTTTACCCATATTTTCTATAGACCTGTTTTATAATTTTTTTTGTAATTATTAACCTTAAAGTTTTTAACTGGTTATATGCCATACTCAGTTTAGCCATGGCTACTTCAGCATATGATCAATGCATATTTTCTTGTGCCATTAACCAGGCATATAGAAATGTTTCACCTGATGCAACACTGGATTGTTTTCAGTTGCTTTATCTTCATTTTTTTTTATTCAAACCTCTTGACACTGTACCATCAATCATATTCATATTATCTTACGACTCTCTTTTTTTTCTGTATTGTAGCTATTGGATATCCCAGGACATTATCAGCTAAATTATTTCTTAATCTTTTATAAAGAACTATGGTTTGACTAGAATACACTTTCACCCACAGACATAACTAGGGTTGGGTTGGGTGAATGGGTTGCTGGGCCTGATATCTTACTATTCAGGGACACAATGTGCTGATGGTGTGGAAATACCGGCATTATTTTATGAAGCTGTGTCTTTCATTTTCTGTCACAACTGAACTGCTGAAGCATTTGATGTGTAGTGATTTTTACCACATAATGTTGCCCGGTACATTTGCAGCAAGCAGTTAGTTATGGTTTCAGAGCAGAAGGGCTTGTTTTGTCTCTTCAGCTTTGAGTGAATTGAGTTGAGACCCAGTTCAGGGAACAGCATGGGGTGCCAGATGGCCCTGCCATAGTTATGGCTTCCCTGACCATCTATCAATTCTAAAAGGTGGTTTCAGCTTGGGATTGTCAAAATGGCTTCAGCTAGTTCGTGATCAGTTATTAATGCAAATGCTTTCACAAATAAATATGATGTGAAAATGTTCATAAACCTACACGATAGTAAGTGAATATCTTTCTTCTACATCTGTCAATGGCCTACTGGTACTGGTTCACTTTCTGTTATTTTGCTTTTATTTAGAACTACTGCCAGACCTACCGAACTTACATTGATCTCTAAAAGACTTTCTAAAACATGTTTCCTCTTTAGGTTGAAGTGTGATATCATGGTATTTGAATTTAGGTTTTGTTTAAGTGCTTTATGACGGTTGTCTGTCAGATGCTTGACATGACCTGTACCAAAATGGGTAACACCGAAATAACAATAGCAACACTCACAATGCTGGAATCCCAAAACAGTATCACAATGAATCCCAAATGTTCCTACTGCCCTGAACCCAGGGACAAGTACTAACATGGGTCATGAAGGGGGACAAGTCCAGGAGTCCAGAATACTGTGTTTCTGACATTGTGAGTGTCGGTGTTATGTTGGTGTTACCAGTTTGGGTACAGGTCACACTGAGCATCTGATGGATAACCTTTTATGACATATGTCTAGCCATTCAAAATTAGAGGACATCCACAATTATCAATATGCCAGGGAGTTTGGCAGGACAGTAGACAGAACTATGCAGTTACCAGAGTAATAGCTGCTCTAGTATAAAGACAAGACCCCCTGTGATAGACTTTCTCTAGTCACAACATACCTTCCAGAACTTACAAAACTCTGCAAAATCATAATAGACCTTCAACCAATATTTAGTGAGGAAGATAAGCTTTTAAGCATTTCTACTACTGTTATATAAGCAACCACTAGACTTAAATCTTGCAAGACACACACTTAGAAAAGAACAGAACAAAGTCCAAAATAGCACAAAACTCTGCAACTATGCAAGGTGCAAAACACATCAGAGAATTTGTACTGCTTCCAACATACCAACTTCAAAGATCAGCAATTTGAAAGTGCATGGTTCTTTAACATGTACATATGGGTACAAATGCAGCTTATCTAATCAAGTTTAGGAAATATGCAGAGGCATATCATACAGATGAAAAAGGATGAACACTCAGAGCTAGGATGAATGCCCATTGACACACACTTAGATGCAAAATGGCTGACAAACTAGTGGCAGGCATATTTTTCCTAGCCTGATCATTCTGTATCAGATATGGCAGATATAGTTCCTCGGTGAAATTTCCATGCACCATAGCAAAGAAGGACAATGGAAATTAAGCAAATTAATTTGTTTAATCTAATGGTTAATTGTCTAATCCTGGATCTTGATTTTATGAGGTACTATAGCTCTGCACTAAGAAGGTGCGCTGAATGGCAAAAACATTTGTTATTCTGGTGATGCATGATTTTATGATGATTTAACCCTAAATCCAAAATGATGACTACATCAGAAAGCTAACAACACTTACATAATTATTAGGATTTAGGCAATATTGGCACCTCTGCTTTATTCATAATAAGAAAGTGATTTGCCGTTTAATGTTCTTTATATCAAACTCAGGGCCTCCAAAGAGACCTTACTTCAGTTTATCCAGAATCTTTGAAAAACTACATAAAACCCAGGCTGAACCATTTGTCAAGATCCCCCATTAAGAGCCTCAAGACTTCCATGGTAAACTATTTTAAAGCTTGCCAGTTATTCCATGAAATGAACTTCCCCTAAAGTAGTATTATAGATGGCTTGTTCACTAATAAGCAGTTATTTCTGGTTTGCAAGGAGTATGACCAGAGATCAGTACCATTATTGATGTCAGGACATCATTGTCTGCACATTTACACATTAGTATTACACCCTCTCTAACCAGTCTATAAATAATTGAATACAACCATAGTGCGACCAGTCTGTTCTCATAATTTAGATGTTTAACCTTGTCAGTTTGCCTTGTATAGGATGTTTGTATTCCTTCCAATCCACAATACTGAGAACAGTTATAGACCACAGGCTATTTCACAGTATTCAATGACAGGTCTTACAACCACTTTATAAATTGGTAGCAGAAGTCATTTGTCTTTACCGGATATACTCCTTAAGATTTATGTTACAATTATGTAGCACTTCCTGGCTATTGTTTACATATTTTCACCATATGTGAACCCTTTATCTGCAATTATCCCTAAATCCGTAATCTTTTCTGCATATTATATGACATAATTTATGGTATAGGAATAACATTGATTATTTTTTACCAAAATGCAACACCTTTGTTTTTCTGGTGTTAAAATCTACCCGATTTTTTAACAGCTACTGATTTGGTGCATCAACATAATGTTGTAATCTTGCTTGATCAGAAACAGAGTTCACAAAGGTCCCAATTTTAGTGACACCTGGAAATTTGCTATTCTAAATGCCCTTAGTCACTGGGAAATCAGACATATATGTTGTAAACAGTATAGTCAAAGGTATAGACCTTTTAAGCACTCCCACCAAAAAATGGTGTATCCCTAAATGTAGCTTCCTCAATTTTGACTTCAAAAGTTCTGTTAGAAAACTAGTTAGCTATCCACTTTATAAAGGTCCAATTAATATTTTTATACATTAATGATTTCATTGTGCATAATGGAGTCCAATACTTTGGAGAAATCTAGGTTTACTACATCTACTAACAACCCCATTTGAAGAGCTTCCCATATATACTGATAAAAACAGAAGTTTGATTAACAAAACCTTCCCTCACAGAAATCATGCTGGTAAATGTTTAGGTCAGATTCTAACTTCCGAGACATTAACTTAAGTATTACTCTCTCAAAACATTTATCAACAACATAAGTCAAGCTTATGAGGTGATAGTTATCTCTGGAATTTTCTGTCCCCCCTCCCTTAAATACAGGTACCCCAATTACTTTTTCCATACTTTGGGAATAAATCCTATTGTTAGAGTCCTGTAGAAACACCAGTGTGAATAGTTTTCCACCAAGTTCCTAATATTGCATAGAAATAATCTATTAAGTCTATTGAACTCTGCGGCTGTATTTGGCCTTATCCTTTTTTTTTAGGGCATCAGAGACCATGTTTGTTGTTAGAAGGGGACAGTCATTATAATTTTCACAACAAACATTCCTTTCCAGATTGTAATTTCTTGATATCTCTAAGAATTTCCCAGAAAAGAAAGTAACCAGTTGTTCCTTATTGGTTATCGGAACTTCATCCTTGACTATACCAGTGCTTTTCTACTCTTCTTTCCTATAGCTTTTTATATGTTTAACTAATGCCAGACAAACTTGAAAAACTAGAAACACTGTGAGAACTCACCGAACACTCCAAAGCCCAAGTCTCAATTCCACTGAAAATGCAAAGTCCAACACAGTATAAATAAAAATACAAATTTATTTTAAGCCGTTGAAACCATATGCTTTTCGTCGGCTAACAATCCAACTTCTTCAGAAAGAACAAACAAGCAAACAGTGCCTCCCCTTCATTGAGAACATTTAAACAGTTCACTAATTGAGAATAGCAAGTCACATGGCTTAACCTCTTCTGAATTAAAGTCCCAGCACTAAAAAAAGCACTAGGGGAACAATGAACAACTAAATGCTCACGTAATGATAATACAATACCAAAATGTTACAACCGTATTACTAGCAAAGCACGTTGCCAGATAGAACAGTATGTACGTACGCACAAGACAAATCTAGGGCATGTAAATAAATAAAAATTTGATTTTAATCATGAAAATGAGTATTTACAAAGGTTTAAAACATAAAATACAGACAGCGTTGTGAGCCCCCACTGCCAAGTTAGAAAACTGAAAATTTGCTAAGATTTTAAGAAGATTTTAAAAATCAAAACACACTGCCTGTTGTTGAAATGGCCGGCGGGGCCAGATAGCCTCCCACCAAGAAAGGTGGAAAAGGACCTTCACCTTTGAGAATGTGAAGTAAGGCAGCTGTATCCGTAAAATGTGAAAAATATTATTGTTACTGTTTCACCAAACATATGCATATACCGCCCCCCCCTTTTTTTTGTGTATTCCCTTGCTAAGTTCTATGAACCCGCCTAAGCGTGTGATCTGGGCTTTAATTTGGCCTTAAGTTGGAAACTGGAATCCTGCTGTTAAATAAAAATGAAAATAACAATATAAAAATGTGAAAATATAATAACTCAAGTGACATGGCCAAGTAAAGCCTCTGATAATGTTCAGAATTTAAAGGAGTAAGAAACTGACTATTAATAACAAATAAATGTAAAAGACATATTAAAACCCCTCGAATGTGGAATAGTGTTGCTACAGGTCATCTCTTGAGCCTCTTTAACTTCTGTAAGCAAGCCAGGTTCAAAGAACCATTTAAGCCAGGTGCATGACATACATCCAGACTTAATTGCCACCACAGTTCCCTACTTTCTAAATACAAGGGAGTGTGGCCTCCCCTAGGATTGGAACTGACCTGATCTATAACACTAAATGTGAAACTGTGGCCTAAGTTTTCCATGGCATGTTTGGTTAGAGCATTCTCCAATTTGCCTTTTCTGATTGCATACAGATGTTCATATATACGGTCTTGCAGTCTTCTGTCTGTCTTGCCTACATAGAAAGCGGGACAGCAAACACACTCGGCTAAGTACACTACCTGTGTACTATTGCAGTTGAATTTACCTGCCAAGTGGAAGACTACCCCATTGATGGAAAACCTTGACCCTGTTTTTATGCAACCATAATATCGGCACATGGAACATTTGTACATGCCCGATCTGTTACTGTGGGCCTTAGGTTTTCTTTCCAGTATATCCTTGATATTCGAACCTCTCCTGTAAACTACCCTAGGAGGGTCTACAAACACATTTCATGTGATCTCATCCTGCAGGATTAAGGGCCAATTCTTCATAACTGTTGTGAAGATGGTTCTGGCATCCATAGTATAAGTTATAATCAAACTTTGGAATGAGTAAGGTGTGTTTTTTATACTCCCTGATCGAACTGTCATATTTCCACTCCCCTGACTGAGGATAGGTTCATAAAAACCTGAAAGTCTCTTAGATTGGACCTCTTCTACTAGGTCTGAAACTAGGTCATGTGGGTATCCTCTGCTGATAAAGAGGTCGGCCATAAAGTTACATTCCACTAAAAAATAAGGGTCTCTAGATGTCATCCGTGCTGCCCGTACAAGTTGGCCTTTAAGAATAGACCTTTTCTGTTTGTATGGGTGGAAACTGTCAAAATGAACATAGCTATTAGAGAAGGTGTCTTTTCTGTGTATTTTGGCTACATAACTCCTAGAAGCCAGATCCTTCCTTAAATCCACATCTAAGTAGGTGATACTATCCTTGGATGTGCTATGGGTAAATTGTAAAAATTCAGTGGAGGAGTTGAATAGTTGTACCATAGTTTTAACAACTTTTTCTCCACCTCAAGTGATGATAAAAATATCGTCAAGGAACCGAGTGTACATAAGTACAAAGTCCATGACTGAACTGTTATTCATGACAAATTCCCTTTCCGGTAGGCCATTACCATGTTGGCCACACTTGCCCCGCAAGGAGAACCCATTGGTACTCCTACTTGTTGAAGATAGAATCTGTTTTTGAAAGAAACATAATTGTTGGATAGAATGATGTCCAACAATTCACCTACCAATTGGATCTCAGTAGCAGGGGCTAGTTTAAGGGACATCAAGTAAGGGATCCATTCCAAGGCTACCGAGTGAGGGATGGAAGTGTATAAATCCTTTATATCAACGGTTAAAAAATAACTATCCTCACAAAAAGGAGCAGAATTGACCCTGGCTAGAAAAGACCAAGAATCTTTACTAATTTGAGATTCAGTAGCCACGTATTTTTTTTAAAATGGAATCAACTACTTTGGCAGCGGCATATGTAATGCTGCCCCTAGCACTTACTAGTGGAAGCATGGGGGGGATTAGAAAGATTTTTATGTATTTTAGGGGTACCGAAAATTACTGGAACCTTGAATACAGGAAGAGAAATAAAGTTGAATAAATCTACATCAATGGTTCCATTCAGGAACATATCACTAAAATAAGAAACTACACGAGAATTTCCTATATTGAGCTCATTCCAGGATACCTCAAGATAACAATCTGCAGAGAGGATGTCTTCCATTTTTTTGTTATAATCTGATTCCTCCATAACCACTAAACCTCCACCCTTGTCGGGTTGCATTACCCTGACTGAAGCCCCAGCTAACATGTCAAGTAGGGACTTCTCTGCTTTACTGATGTTAAACATAGAGGACCGTGGGAGTAAATGGTCCGTAAGAGCGTGTCTGATGTCTAACTCGCAAATCTGTTCGAATGTGTTCAGTATAGGATGGAGTGGTGGATTATAAGTGCTGGATAATAAAAAATCTTTTTTCTCCCCCAAAAATTTGCTCATTAAGACCTGTAAGTTAAGCTTCCTAACAAAAAGTTTTAAATCAATAATAGAAGAAGCTACATCTACTCTCCTTTAATGCACAAAAGGGACACCTTTGGCTAACAAATCTATTAACATTGTGTCAAAAAAAATAATCAGAAAAATTATAAATTTTGAAGTCCTTGTTAGTATTCGTCAATGTATCACATAGACTGGAATAAGGTACAGTTTCTATAACTAGTGCATTTAAGTCTTCTTGTTCCTGGACCGAAGAACCACGGATGACATCTAGAGACCCTGATTTTTAAGTGGAATGTAACTTTATGGCCGACCTCTTTATCAGCAGAGGATACCCCACATGACCTAGTTTCAGACCTAGTGGAAGAGGTCCAATCTAAGAGACTTTCAGGTTTTTATGAACCTATCCTCAGTCAGGGGGGTGGAAATATGACAATTTGATCAGGGAGTATAAAAAAGACACCTTACTCATTCCAAAGTTTGATTATAACTTATACTATGGATGCCAGAACCATCTTCACAACTGTTATGAAGAATTGGCCCTTAATCCTGCAGGATGAGTCCACATGAAAGGTGTTTGTAGACCCTCCTAGGGTAGTTTACAGGAGAGATTTGAATACCAAGGATATACTGGAAAGAAAACCTAAGACCCACAGTAACAGATCGGGCATGTACAAATGTTCCATGTGCCGATATTGTGGTTGCATAAAAACAGGGTCAAGGTTTTCCATCAATGGGGTAGTCTTCCACTTGGCAGGTAAATTCAACTGCAATAGTACACAGGTAGTGTACTTAGCCCAGTGTGTTTGCCGTCCCGCTTTCTATGTAGGCAAGACAGACAGAAGACTACAAGACCGTATATATGAACACCTGTATGCAATCAGAAAAGGCAAATTGGAGAATGCTCTAACCAAACATGCCATGGAAAACTTAGGCCACAGTTTCACATTTAGTGTTATAGATCAGGTTAGTTCCAATCCTAGGGGAGGCCACACTCCCTTGTATTTAGAAAGTAGGGAACTGTGGTGGCAATTAAGGCTGGATGCATGTCATGCACCTGGCTTAAATGGTTCTTTGAACCTGGCTTGCTTACTGAAGTTAAAGAGGCTCAAGAAATGACCTGTAGCAACACTATTCCACATTCGAGGGTTTTAATATGTCTTACATTTATTTGTTATTAATAGTCAGTTTCTTACTCCTTTAAATTCTGAACATTATCAGAGGTTTTACTTGGCCATGTCACTTGAGTTATTATATTTTCACATTTTTATATTGTTATTTTCATTTTTATTTAACAGCAGGATTCCAGTTTCCAACTTAAGGCCAAATTAAAGCCCAGATCACATGCTTAGGCGGGTTCATAGAACTTAGCAAGGGAATACACAATAAAAGGGGGGGCGGTATATGCATATGTTTGCTGAAACAGTAACAATAATATTTTTCACATTTTACGGATACAGCTGCCTTACTTCAGATTCTCAAAGGTGAAGGTCCTTTTCCACCTTTCTTGGTGGGAGGCTATCTGGCCCCACGGGCCATTTCAACAACAGGCAGTGTGTTTTGATTTTTAAAATCTTCTTAAAATCTTAGCAAATTTTCAGTTTTCTAACTTGGCAGTGGGGGCTCACAACGCTGTCTGTATTTTATGTTTTAAACCTTTGTAAATACTCATTTTCATGATTAAAATCAAATTTTTATTTATTTACATGTCCTAGATTTGTCTTGTTTGCACGTACATACTGTTCTATCTGGCAACTTGCTTTGCTAGTAATACGGCTTTAACATTTTGGTATTGTATTATCATTACATGAGCATTTAGTTGTTAATTGTTCCCCTAGTGCTTTTTTTAGTGCTGGGACTTTAATTCAGAAGAGGTTAAACCATGTGACTTGCTATTCTCAATTAGTGAACTGTTTAAATGTTCTCAATGAAGGGGAGGCACTGTTTGCTTGTTTGTTCTTTCTGAAGAAGTTGGATTGTTAGCCGAGGAAAAGCGTATGGTTTCAATGGCTTAAAATAAATTTGTATTTTTATTTATACTGCATTGGACTTTGCATTTTCAATGTTTAAATAATAGTTTCTTATTGTTGACTATATTGAAAGCCAATCTCACTTTCTTGTACTCCTTATCAGTTTCCTGTATCTATACTGTCATTAATTGAAAATTTCTTCTACTTATGCCATAGTTTCTTTCTCTACTTTTTAAGCCTTTCTGGTCACGGTGTCCACCACTCGTTTTAACTCCTAAATGGAATAATGGTGTTAATAAGTGAGTACACATGATCATACAAAATATTCCAGCATTAAGTAATATTTCATTATACTTCACCATAGACCAATCCCACTTAGTTAGAACCTACTAACAGCAGTATAATCTGCTTGGTAAATTTTCATTTTTGGTTTAATAACTTTGTAATTATTGCTTGTTAATTTTTTGTCACTTCACAAGTTAATTATAAATACTCTGTGCCAGGTAATTCTGGTTCAGTATTACAGTCCATTAGTAAAATGTCATCCTTAATCTAAATTGCATCTAATACGCTGTCTTTTTGTGTTACCTTATCTGCTATCTGGTTGTATCCACACTTCACTTTGATAGAAATACTAGAACCTACCTCTGCACATTGTTCAGCTAGTTTGTCTCAGTCCATTTCTGGGTCATTAAGATCACCCATAACAATATCATATCCCTTCTGAAAACATGTTTTTCATAGTGGAGCAATAATGCTCTCAGACTGATGTACAATTAATTAGGGGTTCTATAAAAAGTATACCTTACCAATTCATTCTTCCTAAAAATAAACACCCATAATTTCCAAGTAAATAAATTAAAACATAACTTGACATGTATTGAGACTCCCCTCCCCTTGCTTCTCCCTTATTAGATGGTGAACCCTACAATCTCTTTATACAAACAGCCTACTCTTTTTATTAAACCAAATCTCAGTAATTAAACTGATATCATAATTGCTACTTCCAGTTCTGTGTTTTGGTTATTTAGACTCTTATGCATTGTTTAGTAAACATATTGGTTTACTAAGAACTTTTAAAACTTTAGACCTCCCTCTATATATTTATATAAAGAAGGATTTATGATTTTTGTAAGCCTATGTTGCCATAATGACTTAGACACAACTTATCATAGTGAAATAAGACATGTCTATTATCCATTCCTCCCATATAGTTATTGTTGTTATTACATTGTAGTGCATGGAACACTATGATCATGCTCAAAATCAGTTGAATAATATCCTGGTTAAACACTTCTACCCAATCTTAACAATGCTTAGAGCATTTTTAAGCACCCCTATGTGCTGTAAGGCCAGGTCTGACCTAAAAGCAGACAGTACCAACCAGTAAGCAGCAGCAGGTAGAAACGGCTTAATTTCGACTCCTGTTTCTACCTGCTGTCTGTTAAACTACACAGAGCACTTTTAATTAATTTTGATTAATTTGTAGTAAATGGAGAAGATAAATCCCCATGCACTACAAAGAATTAAGATCAGATTTCCAATCATAACTACATATCATGTGAGCTTTGCTCTCAAAGTGAATTTCTTGGCCTCCATAATAAGTAAGTTATGATCAGTGACCCAATCATTATCCTCTATGTTATGGCAGGCCCTCCTTATTATGTGTAAAATGTCTGGACACCTTTTTAATAGCTCATTTTTATCATACAAGGTAACATTCTTATCGAAACAATAGTAACCATAAGCTTAGCTGTCAGGGAGGCCTTAATGTTCAGAAAATGGTAACAGTATAATAAAACATTGTTCAGTACTGCTGCCCTTAACATGTATCTGTTAGAACCTTAAACTGACATGTCAGTATAATAAAATGTTGTTCAGTACCGCTGCCCCTAACATGTATCTGTTAGAACCTTAAACTGACATGTCAGTATAATAAAACGTTGTTCAGTACCGCTGCTCTTAACATGTATCTGTTAGAACCTTAAACTGACATGTCAGTATAATAAAACGTTGTTCAGTACCGCTGCCCTTAACATGTATCTGTTAGAACCTTAAACTGACATGTCAGTATAATAAAACATTGTTCAGTACCGCTGCCCTTAACATGTATCTGTTAGAACCTTAAACTGACATGTCAGTATAATAAAACGTTGTTCAGTACCGCTGCCCTTAACATGTATCTGTTAGAACCTTAAATTGACATGTCAGTATAATAAAACGTTCAGTACCGCTGCCCTTAACATGTATCTGTTAGAACCTTAAACTGACATGTCAGTATAATAAAACGTTGTTCAGTACCGCTGCCCTTAACATGTATCTGTTAGAACCTTAAACTGACATGTCAGTATAATAAAACGTTGTTCAGTACCGCTGCCCTTAAAATGTATCTGTTAGAACCTTAAACTGACATGTCAGTATAATAAAACATTGTTCAGTACCGCTGCCCTTAACATGTATCTGTTAGAACCTTAAACTGACATGTCAGTATAATAAAACGTTGTTCAGTACCGCTGCCCTTAACATGTATCTGTTAGAACCTTAAACTGACATGTCAGTATAATAAAACGTTGTTCAGTACCGCTGCCCTTAACATGTATCTGTTAGAACCTTAAACAGACATGTCAGTATAATAAAACATTGTTCAGTACCGCTGCCCTTAACATGTATCTGTTAGAACCTTAAACTGACATGTCAGTATAATAAAACGTTGTTCAGTACCGCTGCCCTTAACATGTATCTGTTAGAACCTTAAACTGACATGTCAGTATAATAAAACGTTGTTCAGTACCGCTGCCCTTAACATGTATCTGTTAGAACTTTAAACTGACATGTCAGCACACTTTCTGTCCCTCTCGCTCCCTCTCTCTCTCTCTCTCTCTCGCTCTCTCTCTTCCTTTTTTTCAGTTAGTTAAAACACAGCCTGTATAGTCTATTAACCATACCCATGTCATACATTCTAAACTAATATCTTATTCCCTTGGTAGTCCCTGCCTTTTTCATAATTCATTACCTCACTATGAATTGGACATTATTGCAATTATCACATTTTCTTTTCACAAAAACATCCATCTCACAAAGACAACATGCTAAGACAGACCAACAAATTAGATAGTAGAACATGCTGCTTTCCTTCTTTGGATTTAACTAATCTCGCTACACATCTCTTTTATTGTGATTATTTTCCCATTAAATGTCATATCCCGGGATTCAGCAAGCTCTGCATGGCGTGCAGGAAAAGTGCAAGAGCTGCTGCACGCAATATGGCCGACAAGAGATCCAGGAACAAGCTCCCGGGATGTGCACGAGTGCTCCTACACTATTCCTGCACGGACACAGCTCCTGTCTGCTAATTACCCCATTTGCTGGTGAAAAACATGCAAATGAGGTGAATTAGCAATCCAGGAAGCAGGCAGGTGTCAGTCTGTGCAGGAATAGTGTAACCTGCAGAAATGTATTCGGTTACTAACCAAATACATTTCTGCAAATTACAAAATGGAGGCATGATAAAGAAAGCATGTATTCAATGTAGTAGGCATGCCAATGGCCAAGTATATGACCATTTGCATGGGAAAGAGTTACAAAAATATAAACAATAACTTTTATTTATTTTTTGGCTGATTTTGGCTGTTTAAGCATTGGGCAGTTGTGCGCAAATGGGATCGGCCTGAAAATAAGGAAAAAAGTTGGAAATAAGCTTTTAAACCCAAATCATCATTCTGCCATAATAGTCAATGGCATGCATAAGATAACAATACCATGGAATAGTGGTTGCTAAGGGGGAAGGCTGAGTATCAGTTTTGTAACCATGCATTAGCAGTCAGTTTTATGCAAATGAGGGTATTGATACTGAATCACAGATTTCCCCTCAGTGTTAGCTTGCACCCAACCGTGTAGGTGCAGCAACACCATGGCATAAGCATAACAGGTAGATTACCTCATAAGGGGGAGTGTTATGCATGCTGTAAACTTATTGGAGCTCTGTGGCCCATGTATGCCCTTAGCTATGCACAGCTAAGGAAGGGGAGTGTGTCTGAAGCTGCCTAGCAGTGTTTACATTGCCTAAACGGGTGTGTGCGCTGTGCACTGGGTTTTAAACAAAAAAAAATACAGGAAATAACAGCTCTGTTTACATCTGCACACTGGGTATGCACGCTGCACCTCAGTGCTTAAATGGAAAGGTAATGGGAAGGGAAAACAGCAGTAGGAAGGCAATCAAGGAGAACTAGCATAGCTGGCAGGCGAAATGTATCAGAATTAGCCAGTTACACAGGCAGCAGCCCAGCCCAGCACACTACTATAAACTATGCAAACACCTTTCATTCTGGTTTTTCCCACAAACTCTACATCACTGGTGTACACAGACAGAGGAATTTTACCTGACAAAACTAAGAAAATGATAGGGACTGCTTTCACTCTCATAAATCAATATGTGGAAGAGGCTGAGGGTGGTGAGGATGAGAATGCTGTCGACCAACCCACAGTGAGGAGAAGGAGAAGAGTGTACAGACCCAGGGTAACCTACCAGGGGCTACATGAGCTGGAGATAGTGAAGCGCTATAGGGTGGACAGGGACATCCTACAGCAAATTGTTGAGCTGTGATGGCCACGCCTTATACACAGAACCAACAGAAGGGAACTCATCCCAGTGGATACCAAGGGTTAAGAATATTATCCACAGGTACCTTCCAAAGGCCAACTGGGGATATCATGGGGATCTCACAGGCATCAGCATCCAGGGTACTCCACCATTTCCTGGATGCCATGTCAGCACATGCCGGTGAGCACATATATTTCCTCAACACCCATGAGGTGTTGACCAGCAATATGCCTCTCTTCCACCAAATAGCGGAATACCCTGAGATAGTGAATGCTATAGACTGCATGCACATACACATCAAAGCACCACCCGGTGAGTGGGGTAGGGTCTACATAAACCACAAGGGCTTCCCCTCCATCAACTGCCAGGTCATGTGGGATGCCCAGGGCATTATCTTGAATGGGTGTGCTGGCAACCCTGGAAGGTATCATGGCTCCCACATCTGGCATATGACACAGCTGTACCAGAGATTTGCCAGTGGGGACATCCCATATGGCCACCTAGTGGGGGATGCTGGTTACGTATTGGAGCCATGCCTGATGACACCCATCAGAAATGCGCACACACCTGAACAAGAACTCCATAATTAGGCATACGCTCAAACCAGAATCATAACAGAGTGTGTGTTTGGGATGCTCAAGTCATGGTTCCGGTGCCTGGACATATCCTTTGGAACCTTGCAGTACTCTCCAACTATGTGTACACAAATTTTCATTGTATGTGCCATGCTACACAATATGATCCTGCAGAAACAGCTGCAGCAGGAACAGCACAGGGCAGGGTCACACAGCTCTACCAACATTGCCAAGGCCAGCACAGGCACAGAGTGACTCAGAGGAGGAACAACCTGAGTCTGCCCATGTAGGCAGAAGGAGGCATGCCCAGTATGCCCAGGCTTTGGCAAAGAGGCAATGCATAGCACATACACTGACATGGTAGGGACCCAGGGAATGACACTTCTCTCTGACTCGCATGTACAGTAAAAGGGATGTCAAATATGATACTACCTGTGCTTTACCATGTATAGGGAGTATACTATGTGCATCCGACATAGTCAGCCCTCCAGCACCATCCCCAATACTGGCACAGCCACAAGGTAAGTCACTCTTCCTATCAATTGCTGAATGGAGTAGTATGTTCTGCTAGTTGTATCTATGGTATGGATGTGAGCATGCAAGGGAATTGGGTGGCTGAATGGGATGGCAGCAGATACTGGACACCTATATGGGCAGTATGAAATCCATAACAAATACTGGTGTCAGCAAAGTAGGCAGTACTAGACAAGGTGAAAATCCCACTGCAGTACATGTGGTGACCCAAATGTGTGTCCATAGGGCACATACATGCATGTCAGTGAGGCTCACATACCCAACAACAGCCTCAGCCAGCAGGACCGGTGTAGATGACCATTAAGAAAGGTTGGGCTAAGGCCTCCAATTGATGGCAATGGAGAACAGCCCCCCTCCAGACCTACACAGACAGACTACAACAGGTCTGGCAGTTGTATGTTAGTCCTGAAGGGTAAGAAGTCTGAAACTGAAATGTAGCTCAATAAAACCTAAGATCTGTACTCTACTGATATGCCTCTAGTCTGCATGATGGGTCAGAATACAGAATGAAATGGAAGCTAACAGAGTATCTGAAATACCAGTACAGTCATAGCAAATGTTTACAGTTGTCAGGTGTGCCCCCCCCACACACACACACACACAATCCTATGTAGAAATGCAGTAACATGTATGTGTGGGTTTAATAACAGTGGAGCACAGATTACTTGAGCTGGCCCAATTTAGAGGATAGATTGTTGCATGTGTACAATATGCAGGGGTCTGTGTGTTAAGTTGTTGTGTTTTCTATATTGTGTGGAAGTGGTCAGCATGTAGGCATGTGTCTTGGTGGCCTATGGCTAGTACTGTTGATGACAGGCCATGTTCTGACAACTGCCGTGCCAACCACAATGCATCTCAGCAATACCCATGTCAGCAGTCATCCATACTCACTGTCCAGATGTCAATATCTGTCACCGTCTGAAAGATGGACATGCCATGAATGTGGGTCCAGACATACACACAGTACACAGGTGGAAGTACCCTAAACAGAGTACATAACATGTAACTGTCAACTGCACACACCTTTGGAATTGTACATACAGGTTAGCAGCATATTAGTTATCTGTGTAATATGGAATACTGATGTAGTCTGGCCAATCACTGGCAGACCACAAAAGGCACAGTTATGAAGTAATGAGAGACTGCCTATGTCCCTGCACAAGGCAGCATAAGGGGAATGTTGCAGGTATATCTGTGAGTCAGCTGCAAGAAGTCTCCATATCACACATGCACTCAGCTCACCCCAACATCAGCCACAGGTTTATCACAGGTTATATCCCTGCTGTTGGGAATGAGTACAGTATGACCCCCACTTCTGTATGGGAATACCCACACAATGCAGCATGCTGAAGAGGTTTCCCACAGGTGTGTCCCTAGCTGTAAGCGGAACCCTGCCAGCATCCAGAACAATGTATTAATATGGATAGGAACTATTGCCATTAACACCTCGCACACTTACCTTGTCACCCCAGGGGAATCCAGTGGCTTTCAGTCTGGTACTGTAGGAGTGACAGAATGCACTGGCCTGCTACAGATGGCCTGCATCATTACCAAATGCCCAACAGTCCTATGTCAAAGGCCTGTGCCTCACCCGTACTGCCAATGTATGTTATCTCATGGGGTCCCAACTAACAACATAACACAGTCCACAGAACACAAATGCAAGGCCATCTTGACAAATCCTAGTAGCATAATGTCCACAAAAACATCCAACAAACCACTCAAGGGCTCCAAAGATTGTAAATAAAAACAGGTAAATTTATTCAGTGAGCGCATTCATGGTGTAGATACATCACTTCATCAGACCTAAAATTACTGATCTATACAGTCTTCATATACTAATAGTCACTAAGAATCAGCCAATCACAAATGACAAAAATTACAAAAAACAATTAAGTCTCATTTTAAAGAAACAACACATCATTGTTATAAAACTAAGCTACTGTGTTATGTACATGTTTTTGCTGAAAATTAGGAATAATGATTGTATGAATGCTTTAGCAAAACATGTGCATAACACAGATACATTGCATACATTCAGGTTTCTTTTGGCTGAGAATGTTCATGAAAATGAAAGAGGGGGAGACATTGTGAATTTTACTGAGATAATTGAAAGCAGGTGGATAGTGAGACTTAGGGCAGACAAAGGGAGAAGTTTGATTGACAGGGTACCTCTCAAACCCCTATTAAAATCCAGATCATTAGCTAGATAGCTAACCTAGAAATGTTATGGGTTGTTTATATAAGGAGAGTTATTAGAATTATTTGCATGAACATTTTGTTACACCTTTTATATGTATGCCTGCATGTGTACGTAGATGCACACATACATTTAAATAGGTTCATTGTTTTATTATGTTTTATGGTACAGCTCTAATTACTCTAGATAAATATGTAGTTTATTTTTATAACAATGATGTGTTGTTTCTTTAAGAAGAGACTTTTAATTGTTTTTTGTAATTTTTGTCATTTGTGATTGGCTGGTTCTTAATGACTATTAGTATATGAAGACTGTATAGATCAGTAATTTTAGGTCTGATGCAGTGGTGTATCTACACCACGAAAGCGCTCACTGAATAAATGTAACTGTTTTTATTTACAATCTTTGGTGCATTGAGTGGTTTGCTGGATGTTGTTGTGGACATTATACTTATTTTTGATATTTGACAACCTCGTTCTACTGACTGCGATTTGTCTGGTGTTTGGTTAAATCCAAGTAGCATGCCTACCATATCTTACTGTATGAACTGTGGATCAACCCCTAAATACCGTTGGGATGAAGAGACAACTATAGGGATACTTCTCAGATATCACTCGCATAATGTTAGGAAGAGGATAGAATAACAGAGTGGGGGTTGTAGAAGCATAGACACCATGGAGTGTGTGAAGTCTGAAACTCTGATATGTGCTCATACCACCCCTGCCTGCAAACCCAGTAATGGGTGGTTACAAACCTGCTCATAAACCACAATGTGAAGGGGAACTGACCAGATATATGAGCCCTGCCTCTGGGTAACCTGGGTGAACTTGTACAGCTGAGAGGTATGGCCAAAGCAGGATATGGCCATTCTGTTACATCGATAGATGCACAATCAGGGGATCCTCAGCCCTCACAGTACAAAGGTGCTGGACCATTTACACAGACCCATCAGCAAGTGTCTGCTGCTACACCTCCAGAATGGCATGAGTGTGCAAGAATATGTAGGCTGCAGACCACAATACTGGGCACAGCTTCATTCATCTTGTATTTCCCAGGAAATAAGTGTGAGCAAATAAGTATATCTGTCAGTAGTTGATGAAATAATACATCACAGTGTAAAACAGTACATATATCTGAATATCTCTGCTAACAACAACCATGTAACACAAGCAGCACAATAGTTACAGTATCCCACTGTCTTTCGCCCATTGTGACTCCATATTGTCAACCTATCTACAGATATCCTGCAGAAACAGGTCGCTAACTGTAGGTGTAGAACACAAAATCCTGGACTGGAGCACAACCTACCCGGAATGTATTCACACACTCAATACAGAAGGTCATACTGGGCATGCTCCTACACTGAATGAAGCCCGTGTCTGACAACAAAATACAGAAGGTCATATTGGGCATCCTCCTACGCTTAGAGAAATGAAGCCCAGGTCTGACAACAACAGTGGACTATACATATCTGTCAGTTGCAGATGTCTGTGCACACACTCCACATTGCACACCATTCATGCTTTGCACACACATTGGATAGGAATACTCACACATATCCAAGGCCAACACACTATAATAGGTCAAACATGCACACACAGAGATGTTAGGAAGAGAGAGACAGACAGTGACAGAGAGATTTCCATCATGAGGGCTGTCCCACCTACCACACATCCAGTTGGCCAATATCACATGATGTGCCAATGTCATTCACTGTAGACATTTAATTTTGGTAGCCCTCAGCCCTATAGTGTCTGTGGTGCTTGTGATAACTGTGTAACATGATAGAACAAATCAGTATTCATCTAGCATTTGTATACTCAGTCCTGTCAAATGTAAAGTTGTGTGTGACTGAGTGTTGTGTGTGTGTTTCCAGAGGAATGGTTTATGGCCCATTCACACTCACTGCACTTCCCATTGCCCATGTTAGCACTCATGCTGATGTCAGTCATCTTGAAATAACCCTCTGGCCAAATCTGAGGCCCCTAACCTCTGTGGTGCTTGCGATAACTCTGTAATGCTATAGTGCAACATACTAGTTAGGTAGGAGTTCTAATCCCTGACATGGCAACTGTGAAACTGTGTGCGTGGATTAATGATTTTGAGCCATTCACACTCTCTACACCTCCCATTGCTCTACATTAGCAAGCCTTTGGACAAGAACCAGTCTGTGGCACGTGCAATAACTGCATAATGCTGTAGTGTGACATACTAGTTAGGTAGAGTTGGCAACTATGAAACTGTGTGTGTGTGTGTGTGTGTGTGTGTGTGTGTGTGTGTGTGTGTGTGTGTGTGTGTGTGTAAGAGAGTGTGTGTGTGTCCTTAGTAATACCTGATATTATGGACATTCAGACTTACTACTCTCCCCTTACCCCTCCTTTAGCACTGCTGCTGATGTTAGTCACCTTCAAAGATACCTGTGGAGAGCTCTCCAACATGTAAACTCCATGGCGTGTGCCATAAATGCAGGTCAATGTAGTAGCAGTAGTAACTACACAGGTATGGGTTTGAATCTTATCTGTGGCAAGTGTTGTGTGTGTGTGTACCCTAAAGATTTTGGCTCCATTTACACCCAGTACACATCTCAGAGCCTGACTTTAGCAGTCCTGCAGATATCATCCACCTTAGAAGTACCTGTTGCCAACCCTAAACCATATCAGGTCAGTGGTGCATGTGGTAAATGTGTAACATAATGGTCTGTAAAGATTGTTAGATAGAGTTTTTAACCTCACCCCTGGCCAATGTAAATGTGTGTTTAGGGTAAAATTATTTTTGGGATCTCTCACCCACTACATCACCCAATGCCAGTATTTACCAAGGGCTGGTAATGTTCCTCACCTTAGAAGTACTTTGGGACAACATCCATCCTATAAGCTCCATGGTGTGTGCGATAAATGCGGTACGCTATAATAGCAATGCATAGTTAGATAGAGGTTTGACTCTCAGTACTGGCAAGTGTGTGTGTGTGTGCGTCTGTCATCAGTATCCTGTGTGGAGGTTGCTGTGATTGTGTAATAACAAGATGCAGTCTGGGATGGGTTTTGCTAAATTACTATGTTAAGGACCTAGTATATGTCACAATGTCCACCTTACAAGGACAACAGATGTCAAACACCAGAGAGGCTGGTGTAGACAATCCATAGCCTTACATGTGACATTATGGATTGGTGAACAATATAAGCAACCCTTCTATTACTCAGAGAACACTCTTCACCCATGTCTCATACACAAACACACCTGGCTAGGCAACAACCACTATATTGGTAGTTCCCTGCATATTGCCTCACAGATAGTAACCATGGTGTGATTGCAGTGGACTACATGCCTGATGACCACAACAGTGCCACTGACATCAGAAAGTGCTGTGATGTGCTACATCTCCTGACTGTGTGTTATCCAGCAAGTAAAAGGACATGGCACCCTGTTCCATCCTCATAGTAGGCAAATAAATGCTTACAGTGGGTCTTTTACTATGTTCCCCACTGGAAGCCTGCAACAACTGTAGAGTCTGCAAATGTAACCCACAAAGGGAATACCTTGCCTTATACACATGCCCTGTATGGACAGACTCCACTAACTCCACTGAATACCTGTATCATGCTGTCAATGTAGGTGCAAGCACAACCTCAGTTCCATAGCCAGATCTCACCAAATGAGGTCAGGAATGCTACATCAGAAGATAACAATCTGTCCATACAACATGCCCCAGAGACCTCAAGTACACTTCCACACATCAAAAAACATGCATGTGGGACATGTGCACACCCCAGACACTGTCCATGGTATGGAATATAGATCATATCCATGGGAAACAGTGCACATTGCCGGCCATCCACAACAGTAACCCAGAAGAGTGGATGGTGAATACAATACCCACCCATGGGGACCACTCCAGGGACTACACCCCTGAGCCACACTGGAGACTATTGTCATATAGCCTGATGCCAAGGTATTCCCTTTGCCTAGCCTTGTACAGCCTTGAGGCCCATTCACCTACTACACACCTGTGAAGCAATAAACCTATGCATCTCAGTAATGGCAAGTGTGTGTGTGTGTGTGTGTGTGTGTGTGTGTGTGTGTGTGTGTGTGTGTGTGTGTGTGGAGAGAGTAATGATTTTGAAGCCATTCACACTCACTACACCTCCCATTGCCCTACTTTAGCAAGCCTGCTGATGTCATTCACCTTGAAATAACCCTTTGGCCATGTTTCAGTCCTATAAGCTCTGCGGCACTTGTGATAACTGCGTACTATTGTAATGTAGCAAGTTAAGTAGGAGTTCTAATCCTGATCCTGCCAACTGTGATAATGTGTGTGTTTCCCTGAGAGAGTGTGTGTGTGTGTCTTCACTGACACCTGCTTTTGTGAAAATTCACACTTAATACATTTTCCTTACCCCTCCTTTAGCACTGTTGCCGATGTTACTCACCTTCAAAGATACCTTTGGACAGCTCTTTACCATGTTATCTCCATGGAGTGTGCAATAACTGCATAACACTGTAATAGCAATACATAGTCAGGTAGGGGTATGAAACTCAGTACTGGTAAGTGTGGGTTTGTGTGTGTGTCATCAGTATCCTGTGTGGTTGTTGGGGTCATTGTGTAATAACAGAATCCATTGCAGTGTGGCTTTTGCTACATCATTATATTGAGGACCTATATGTCCCATTGTCCACATTACAAGGCCAACAGTTTTCGAGTACTGTATAGGTTGTTGTAGACAATCCTCAGCCATAAATGTGTACAGCCATGTACAATTACTATGTGACAGCATGGATTAGTAAACAATACAGTAAACCATTATAATCCCCATATACCACTCTCCACCCACTACACAAACACACTTGGCTCTTACTCTCTTACTCCCTTCCTTTCTTACTTTGTCTCTGTCTCTATCTCTCTCTCTCTCTCTCTCTGGTGGATGAGAAAAAGTACATCTGTTTTGCATAGGTAGCAGCTTGAGTTTTGTAAGTAATGCTCATGATCAGTTGATGGCCTGTGCACGAATTGAAGTCCCCCACTTGCGAATTGCATGTGGAACAGCTGTGGTATCATTCCTATACCCAGTTGCATGGAAATACACTCCTATAACTAAGCACTTCATTTGGGTGTTGGGCCTTTTCCTTCACTGTGAGCAGGACTTCATGTGGATGTTTGCCAAACAGCATCACAGAGGGTAGTTGGAAATATCTCTTACAACATACACTGTGGAGGCAGGCCAACAAACAGGACGGGAATGTTCCAGACATGGGGACAGAATGTAAGTATTGCTGTGCTACATTTGAAATAATATTGGTTTAACAAGGTTTGTGTGGCTATGGCTGTTCTACATGATTTAAAATCTGGCATGACAGTGTTAGGGGGTTGAGAAAACTCTCACCTGTAGGGCTATCTGCAGACTGGCCAGAGTTTGGAGACTTACATGTAGTGTGTTACTCACACATTTCCTATCTTTAAAAATGCAGTAGCATACTCTGATGATTGCAGTCAGTACATGTTGACATCAATGTGAGTTACTGACTTCATATCCCTCAGAAGAGATATGTCACAACAAGCCCTGTTACACCAGGAATGTTCTCAGTTTATCACAGCAATATGTCAATATTGGCCCTGTGTTTGTGCCTAAGTCCCCTAAGTCTGTCACCCTTTGTCCATATGTCATGCAGTAAAAGGTGTATAATTATTTATTTTATTTATTTTATTTTACATTTGTTGACCGGGCTAGTCCAGCTGGATATATGTCCATTTTCAGTGGAGGCCCGGGGAGAAAAGCTCCATTGGTTAAAACAAGAT
Source organism: Protopterus annectens (assembly GCF_019279795.1). Classification (NCBI taxonomy): domain Eukaryota; kingdom Metazoa; phylum Chordata; order Ceratodontiformes; family Protopteridae; genus Protopterus; species Protopterus annectens. Next base: position 200,805,868 of record NC_056725.1, on the reverse strand, counting down.
TAGAGAATACAAATACACATAAAACAAAAGCAGTAAGCATAAAGGATAAGAAGATTTTAGTATAGGTAATACACATCTAAGAGTAAAAAATATCCATAACAAGAAAATATTCAAGTAAATGGTTAACGACTTTCAATACGAAACTTGATAGTATCTTAACATACATTGTTTTGAAAAAAACGGTAGACAATATAATTTTTAATACAACATATATGAGATCAGTATATCATTATCATCAGTATTATCATATATGTACAGTATATCATTATTTACTGACATCATACCTGATAAGCCAGTGAGATATCAGACTGTTAGACATGTTATGTATAGTAGGCCTTATATTTGAGGACAAAACCTGGACCTTCTGTTGTATTCTGTACAGTAGTAAGGTCTGTGTACTTATGGTGATTGTTGACAGAGTGTGTATTGTGAATATGTTACTTGGCCTGTGTACAAACTGTGGCAGATGTCATTGTTCTTGGTCCTGTGCTCTCTGATGTTGCATGCTGCTCCAGTTTATGCTACCCTATTAGTGTACATGTTTGTAGGGCCAGACTGACACATGTCCCATACCACAATCAGGCATCGGATTACACTGTGTATTGGGCCAGTATATGAAGAGTTAGTGTGTGAGTGGCACATATGAGGATGGTTTTGTTCACACAGTCCATATACTGTACTATTAGTTAGGCTTACCATAATGTGACTGTGTTCAGATTGGTTCTGGGTATGCATTTTCACACTGATGTCTGTTACTCCATGCTGTTACATACCTGTAGTGCCTGCTGTATTTGCAGGTACATGTTTATTCCCACATAGGAAACTTGCGTCAGTGTTGTGGCATTCTGTCTGTAGTTTGCACAGTGCTTTGTGACATGCCTAACAGCTCAGTGTATTTACCTAGTGTGATGTTATGTCCAGATATTTGCCAGATGTACTATTGCCTGGCCACCATAAGTGTTGTGTACTTCTGAAAAAGCAGTAGGATGCTGTGAAGATGTATGTCACTAACTAGTGGAAAGTATGTGGGCTTGGGACCTCTGCCCCTCCAGCTAATATGTGTTAGGACAGATAGGAGTGTGTGAAGGCATCAAATGTGTGAGCTTATCTAGTCCAGTATTTTTTGATATCCCCATTTACATGGCTGTAAACATCCTCTTTGTCAGGCTTGGTCCACACATCTTGTACTAAGGAGTTCTATGTATACCTCTGGACTGACTAGATTTTGTCAGACTGTCCATGTTTATTGGTCATATCTCTGCTGTATTCCACAGGATCATTACTGTGATTTGTGTGGTACTTCTCTATGATGATCTTATGATGTCTGTCAGTAACTGATGGTATACATGTCAGTATCAGAAGTGACTTCCCATACAAGCCTGTTGACACAACCCCTGTTACTGTAGCAACATTCTACATTTATACCTGCAATGCTCACATTACATCCCCTTGCACTAAGAGGTTGTGACTATTGGTGCTGAGGTATGACTCCACTACATGTTATGGGCATATGTTTATATATATATATATATATATATATATATATATATATATATATATACACACACACACACACACACATATATATATATATATATATATATATATATATATATATATATATATATATATATATATATATATATATATATATATATGGGTCTACTTCAGAATGTCGACTGATCAGAATGCCAACTTTCATATGGCCAACACCATATGATCGACATTCCGAAAGACCGACATCCTGAAATAGCACCATTTACCTACCTGTAAACAAAGTAAAGCTGTGTTATGCAGGAGGGCAAGCCCAGCTACATCACCACACCCCCTCCTACTTAAATATTTCCACCCTGAGATTGCACTACAGTGCAAGAAAGGGGAATCTCCCAGTACCACACTGTAGCAGGATCTCCGCTATCATTTGTCGGCCTTTCAAACGTTCGCTCATATGATGTCAGCTGTATGAGTTTCAAACATTTGAAAGTTTGAAAAAATGAAGGGCTACCATATATATCTATCTATATATATATATATATATATATATATATATATATATATATATATATATATATATCCATATCCTTGTTATGTGTAAACATGAGTGTTGTAAATACCTTCCCAGATGTATCCCACCATATTTATCTGATATGTGTATATTTAGATATAACAACATACTGAATCAACACTCTTGTCACTAACAAGTACTAAACAATTGTAGAAGTCAAAACAGTTGTTCATTACTATTCACTATGTGTATTGAAAGATATATTTGAAAAACAACAAACACCTTCATAACTCTCATGGCTTATTGGTTTACTGCTGTGACAACAGTCTACAGGATCCTGAGTTCAAGACCTGTAAGGGCTGTTTATTTTGTTGCTAGGCAGAACAAGGACTGCTGGATACAGAGTGGTTAAGGCAGTTTTGAGCAGCTTTAAGTGGGATTGCATGACGGTAAGCGGTGCTAACGTACTGTTAAATGAAAGGTGCTTACACCGTATAGGCTTTGCTTACCAGTGCACCAATGTGCTTAGCATTTATATTTAAGCAATGATTACACCTGCTAAGCATAGCTCAGCCCTGGTAATCAGTGATCACATTCCAGTCTAATGAAATAGCAGGGTAATGACATCTTTAATAAGTGTATTTAATTCCATGTACATAACATGCTTCTATGTGCTGTCATTACAGTAGCAAGGGGTGTGAGTATACTGTATGGGACACCTGAGTATATATGGCTAGTACAACAATCTTTTCTCTTTGTATGTATTTCATACATGGATAGTATCCAGGGTTATATGCAGTCACACTTGCATGTATTGTATCATTACGTTACTATTGTTAACAGTGCTTTCCCAAGTAATAGTAGATTGCAGATTGTAGTACTGGAACCATACACCCCTGCATGCAAGGCTTGACTCTGAGTACTGACTATCATGTTCTTGGTGTGTGAGCTGTGTGTTATTAAGTATTTGCTACTGGATATTGATCTCATATGTGGAAAATAACTGTAGACTACTATGTGTGTAGGACATGTCATTGAGGAATGCTGTCATGTAGTAATGGCATACCTATCAGTGTCAGATGACTATCTGTCAAAACATTCATCCTAATGCATAACATATTGGCTAGCTGTTTCCTGTCTGTCCTCTGTACAGATGTGCCAGGTATCCGTCTTTGCTGCTTACAGGCAATCTATGCTTGACTGACACTGACATGTCTGCCCAGCTGTGTTATGAATGCCACAGCTAGGAAACCCCACCCTGTATGCACCGCATGCCATGGATACCTCAACTAGACTACCACAGTCAGCAGAGCATGCTTGGGTACAGATTTCCAACCCAGACACTGGCCATGTTATGTAATATATGTTGCATACATGACAATTGGAGCACCTCACTGGCCCTCTGCAAGAGAAAACCAGATGATTGGATGTTGCATTTAACTGTCACCCTGGGGATCACTCAAGGTGCATCAGTTGATAGATGGCCTGCTGACAAATTTCAGGTGGCATGATAACAGTGTACCCACATCCCCTACTCTTCTCATCTCTCCATGGACATTAGCCTGATACACACCTAGGAACACCTGCACCTATGGACCCCAGTACTGACAAAAGTCTCAGTGTGCATTACTGAGAATAGCAATGTCCATGTGTTTGTAAACTTGTAGTTGATAATACCCTGAGAGCCTTTTCACCCACTATACCCCCCATTGCCATAGTTACAAATGGCTTCTGCTGTAAAGGACATTGAATGTACCTTGTTACACTCTTCACCCTATGTACTACCTGGACCTTGCAGTACCAGTATAACACTGTTGTACAAATGGGTAGATAGGCATGGGTTACCCTCTGAGTCCTGGCAATTGTGTGTATGTATGCGAGTGTGTATTTTTGTAGGAGAAGGCATTCTGAGGCCACATTCTCCAAATACAGTACACCTTGCCATACATTATAAGAGATAGTGGTGTTGCTGACATTAGGAGAGCCATGACAATCCCTCACCCTACTATCTCTGTGGCATGTGCAATAGATGCATATCCCTGTAGTAGCACTGATTAGACAGACAAGGGGTTGTATTGCAGTCCTGGTCAATGTGTGATTGTGGGTAGGTAAAATATCCCAATGTGGAGTGTGGGTGCTGGGTATACTGTCTTTACACCATGGTATCCCCAGTACATGTCCCAAGGACCACTGTATGAGGACCACTGTCACCATCAACCATACAGGTAACTGATTACACTATCCAGCCCAGTGATGCATGTGCTGTGTGCAAATTCTCTGTAACATAATGGCCTCACTGACAAGGTAGTTTGCACTGATAAACCCAGGTCTCTCAGATGTGTCTAGGACTGTTATGTGTTTGTCAGTTTGTATACAACAGTATGTCATACCATGTATTGTTCATTAACACCCAGTATATCTCCCATTACCATACTGTAGAAGGCCTGGTGATGTTCTTCACTTAATAAACTCAGGACACACCTCATCCTAAAAGCTGTGTGGTGTGTACAATTAAGGCCAAACACATTAGTAGCAATAAGTACCTAGGTAGGGGTTCTACTCTCAGTGTTGCCAAGTAAGTGTGCGTGTGTATGCGAAGGGATCTACTTCAGTTTGCAGAAAATGCATGTCCCAGAAGGTCATTTGTCTGAGAACTGACTGGCAAATGCTAATATTTCAAAGGAATCATCTTGTGGAAATTAATTCCATCAAAACTAGTAGAAAATGTGTAAATGCCATCCTCCCCACTGTACAGCTGTGCAGCGATACTGGAGTTGGTATATATAGTTGGGTGTGGGTGTTGTGGGCACAGCCACCCTCATTGGGGTTATTGTTGTGTGCCCCCCCCTGCTTAGTCCTCTGTAATACTGTACAGTTTATGTTAACAGGTTAAGTAGTTGCCAATCACACTATGTGGTTCTACGCCACCCCACACCCTCCAAAGTGTAGGGTTGTGCCACACATATCAGCACACCTATGTTTACCAACTCCAGGATTGCACTACACTGGGGAAGAGGACATATACCCTGCCAGTACCATTGTCAATGACATTAAACTGGCAGACTGATTATTTGCTGATGGGAAGCGTTGCCTATTTTGTCTTGGTGGAATTATAGAGGTTAAAATGAGTTCACTGCAAAATTAAGTACATCCATGTGTACAGTATTCTATGTGTATTGCATCAACACATAAGCCTCTGTGTGTGTGTTATTCACAAAGATTTGGTGTGTGCCACCCAGAACACTTACCATTGTCCACTGTAGAAGAGCTGCTTACATCAGCCACCATGCACTCATCTGTATACACTCCTCAGACCTATCAGCCTTGTGGCACATGCAGTAACTGTTATACAAACATGTTACTTGTGTTCAGCTGTACCCAGGATATGACACAGTCAATGTGTCACCACAGTGCCATACCCCTTGTAGGAAACAGCAGAACAACATCCTGCTGACACATAGACATCTACAACACAAACTGAATACATTATGGAGACCACAATCAGTCAGTGTTAATAACAGCTATAATGCATCATGGTTGGACAGCTACACATCCTGACATGTAAGCATTAAACTTTCCACCTGAAAACATGTTACACAGCATTACATTGCTAAACCTTAGTACATTCGCCCTGTGCATCAGAACCATATTAGCATGTCCCTGCATAGATGGTGTGGATGACAGGGATGTGACACAGGTATCATCTTATGCACAGGGTGTGTTGTTGGTTTGCCAGAGACCTAGGCTAAGCCATTTGGTTGACATCATGTGTGTGTGTTAGGGGGGTTTGTTATCAATTGGGCTGTGCAGATGTGGTATGTGTAGGTATGGAGGTGCCTTAGCTGTGTTGGTGATGTGTATGTGTATGTATGCACACAGTTATGCCATGTGGCTACCCTTACACAAGGGTTTGTTGGACAGCTGCAGACCATATATGGCAGGGTCTACAGTTTACTGTGTCCGGCCACGGACATGAAACTGTGCCTGCCAGGGGTTCCACGGGCACTACCAGGTACAAACCCAGATATGGTACTCTCCCCTGATGATGACAAATATCTGCTGGATCTGGGTCCCTGTTGGGACTGGCCAGGACCATGTGCATGTGTCCTGCTGTGTTGTGGTGTGGACAGCACCCCCTGCAGTGCTGGTGCTGGTACTGCCACTACGGGAGCGGTTGTGACTTGTTGCACATCCACGTAGACCTCCACCTGTTTGTGTTGCTGACCTACGTCCACGTGGCTGTTTCCCTACTCCCACCATATGCTCTGACAAAGACATTGCACGGTTGAGGATTCCCACCATCTCACCCAACCGTCTATCCAGGACCTCTATAAAATAACGGTGGCCGCCTACAAGATCACAGATGTTGTCAAGTACAGCAGAATGAGTAGCCCTCTGCAGCCTCAGACTTTGTCTAGTGTAACATTCCATACATGCCTGTGCCTCCATGATGGACCAAAACATGCGTCTAGTGACACCTGCTGTGGCACCTCTGGTAGGGGCATGATGGCCGGCAGCCCTCCTATGAGCACCCCTGTACATCTGCTTGTGTGGTGCCTTGCTGGTCATCCAGCTATGGCTGCTGTGTACAGACACACTTGCCATAGTCACCACACTGTCCTGTCCCATGCCACCAACCGCCAACTGTCCCTCATCTAATGCCACTGGTGATGGGGTATGTATAGGCATTGTGACTGTGTGCAGGGATGGGATGGATAAAAGTGGGATGTCAACCAATGGCACAGCTTCAGCCCCTGACAACCCTGCCTGTGCCTCACTGTACCTATCATTATTGTCAGTCTGTATGGACAGTAACATCAGTTTGCCTTCAGGAGGGACCCTGATCCACCTCGCCACCTGTGAGGGAAAACAAAAAATATAATTTAAGAAGTGTACGTCATTGCTTACCTCTACATACACTCACACAGACACACACACACATACACACACACAGATTTACAGGTGAGGTGCCACAAATGTATTACACAGACCTCTCAGTACCCAACAGTCAACATGCATGAAATATGGCACTCAACAGCATGCACTGCAGTTATACTCAATCCTTGTTACCAACATTATACATCTCTGTGATGCATGAGTTATGTTAGTAGGTGATGCCCCTTCCCCTGGAACACCCTGCACCTATGTACACAGTATTGCTGTGCACCTGTTCAGCACCCTGGCATGTACTGTGCACCATATTCACAAGAATACACACCATTGCTGAATGTGTATATGTGTGGCAGTTATGTTTACTCTGTTGCTCACAGCTCCTATGTGTTTGTCTGACACATACCTGGGATGATATGAGGACAGATGTCAATAGTGAATGTCTGACCTCTGATTTGCATATCTCATCATCAGTAGTGCATGTATGAGCAATAGAATCCAATTACACTGACAACCTTCAAAGTTTACTGTGGTTATGAGAAGTGTACACATCCTTATTGACATGCCAGCCTCTTCCACGATATGTAATGGGGCTACAATACTGCATATGTTAATATTACACATACCTGATATGTGACATATGGCCTGTGCAATCAAATGCAGTATCAAACAAATGTGTTAGTTGTGCAGATGCTGATTGAGATGCATACAATATGTGGGTTGCATAAGTGTGCACACCCTTAACATGATGGTTTGTTGCAGCACCTGTTAATTGAACTACAGCAGTCACTATTTCTGGATGGGATATACTAACATGGAACATCTTCATTTGCCATTATTTGGTCAGTCTGCCCTACAAATGTCCCCCAGTTCTGCCAGATTGCAAGGTCAGCTCATGTTCACAGCCCTTGGAGGTCACACAGTACCTTCACTATTTCTGTGGAGTCAGGGTTATGTTGGGCACAATTCATGACCTTGACTATGTTCAGATACAGCCATTCTTAGCAAGCTTTGGATGTATGCTTCAGTTCACTGTTGTGTTTCAGTATGACACCCCTTCCCATCCTCAGCCTTATTGCAGATGCTTGACAACTATGGGCCACACATGAGTGTCATTTTTCAGTGTTCCAAATTCAGAACGCCATGTCTACCAGCCTAGTTCCTGCTAATGAACAGCAAACCTAAAGCAGTACACTGACACCACAAGGTACAGATGGGGATGGTGGCCCTGAGGTGGAGTGAGGTGTTGCTTGTGCAGCACATGTATCTTTATTAACACTGTCTGTAGGTTTCAGCCTTGGTCTCAGTACACCATTACACACTGCAACACATGCCTTTGGGAGACTTGATGTTATGCATATGCTACCTGTAAGGAGCCCTGGATGATGTTTCCTGTGGAACAACTCTTCAATCTGATTACCTTAACCCATAGGCCACACTTATGCAGAGTCCAAGTGATTGTTGACACAGGTACTGCACAGGCAGTACTCGCTAGATATTCCTGCAAATCCCTCAGTGTTGCTGCATGTTTCTGGGCAGCCTCCATGACCAGTTTGCAACATGTGTTGTCATATGTCTTGGATGGGCATCTATTTATTTTCTACATTAATGTTGTCTCATACTTCATAGTCACATACATGATTGTCTGCACTGTTTGCCATGGTATATGCAATGGTGAGGTAAGGCTACGTCTCCCACTCCTAAGTGCTACCTTTCGGATATGGGATCCATTCCATGGTTTGTAAGATGTGTGAAAGCCACAGCTGCCTCTGTTGCAGGTGAGTGGGCAAATGTCATGGACATACTTCTTGGACAGCAGACCATTACTTGGTGTAACACTGAGGCCCTGTGCTTGATGGAAGGTGTGTACTCAAGAAGAGTGAATGCTGTCAGTACCTCCAAAAGCTGCTTCCACAATATGTTATTTGGAGTATGTGCACACATATGCTTCCAGTGTTTATTAAGGTATGTATTCCCTATATTTGTTGTCCTAACATAGGATTCCATATTACACATTCATTGCTCATGTTAGGATCACATTACAGGTTGTAAAAGGTGTGGAATGTGGTATTGTGATATGCCGTTGTGTAGATCTGTAACAGTTGCCATTGTAATAGTGGTGTATACACTGTTGTAGCCACTGTATAAGGGTAATGTTTCAGACGTGTCCCTACTGTAGGCCATTTGTCCCACCATTATGTTCATCTCTTTCCATGCATTTTGCACTGACAGGTTCTTAGGTATACTGCAAGACTCTTACATACCTTTCAGATATGCCACCATGGTGACCACTGTGATGCAATGCAGTTAACAGCAACAATAAGTGAAGCATGTACAGCGTGTATTATTTGCAGGTGTGTTAAATGTGTGCATGGCAAATACCATGGCCATAACATGGCCGGTGTATTGGCAAACCTGAACAAAACAGCTCCATACTCACCAGCTGCAGGCTGCTGCCCCAGTAGTATACCAGAAGGGCCTACATAGTTGTGTGAGAGATGTGATGTCAGTAGCCACACCTGTGGCATTGGTACAGGGTGGGAGCAGCATTTCAGTACATCAACAGTACGAACCCACAATACTAGAGGTTATGCACATCTGTTCATTACTACACTGCAGCAACAGACTATGTTATCTGACATATGCATGAAGATACTTTACAGATGAAGATGGATAAGCAACAGTGGTCTACTAATGTGCCCTGGGGCCTTACCTGCATGCTCCTCATCCATTGTGTGGGTAGCACCCACCTCCACAATGCTATCATCAGGTTCCTGGCTTGGCTGGTGGGCGGGTGACCCAAGGCTGATGAGGAGCTCCTCAGCATGTGTCAGTGGGGACTGGATGGCATGACCCCCACCTGTGGCTAGCTGGTCCCTCCTAACTGAAGCAGCATGCTGAATGGCGTGATGGATGAGATCAGTGCAACGATGTTGCACTTGCTCCTAACTGTGGTTTTGCAGGCCGACATTTACCCTGTGGATGAGCTCATTCCACAGGGCGGTCCTCTCCTGCAGATCATGGGTATATGACACATGTGGTGAGTAAACACCTCAGACGGGGAGGGGTGTTTGGAAATCAGATGTCCATGAGCCCCCAAATGGAAACAGTGGGACTGAGGTCCCCACCCATGGGCAGTCACCACTGCACCTTCACGGCCCCGAAGGTGGCTGTTTAGGGGGCTGAGCAGGAGGGGCAGGCTGACTCTCTAAATGCACCAAGTGGCCCTCAAGCTGGCGTAGCAGAGCTCCAAACTCTCTTCTGAGCTCGCTGCGTACCAATCCTCTGACTTGTCTTCGGGTGACAGGATCCTGTCTGCGCCCGCTCCCAAGGGGGGGTGAGCTCCATCTCCTGAGCCAGTTCCATCTGAAGGTGGTGCAGGACCAGCGGACGAGGAGATCCCGGGTGGGTCCCAAACATGCTGGGGCCTGGTGCCATGGCCAGATGAGGTGGGACCGGCCTTCCCAAACGTGCAGCTTCCAAATAAAACTTGTAATCCACAAAATGAAGCAGCTTTTCAGGCAAAACAATAAAGCCCTGAGCAGGGCAACCTTAGAAAGTTGTGAAAAAAACCCACAGATGGCTCAACACACTTCAGTTCACTTTATTCCACAGAAACACAGCACATTAATGCTCCACCATACATTTTCGTTTTAAACATCACTTCCTCAGATGTGGGCTGTTCAAACTACTAGTGCTTTTATACCATTCACTTAATTACATTGATTAGGTTAATGAATTAATTGAAAGGTTAATTTAGTTTAAAACCAAAAACTTTTCGTGTTGCATCTCTCTGTGCTAGCACAATTAAAACACATTTAATATTACAATGTTTGATGAATAAATATGTAGAAATAAAAATATGTTTTAAATAAAAATCCTTAAAACACTTGACTACAAATAATAAATTATAAAGTTAAAATATTATTAGAAACACATTTAGTAGGACTCAATGGTTAAAATTGCCAACTTGAATATTTGCTTTAAATGAACTTGATCCTCCATCTAGTGGATGATTCATGAAATTGCAGGTATTATTAAAATTGCATTGTAAACCAAAGGCAAATTGTATAGCCTCACTCAGTTAAAAGAATGTTAAAAACAGGAAAATATAAGGGAAAAATAAGTTCAATACCTTTGATAAATGAGTATAACACTTGTGTTCATAACATATTACAAACCCAACGTTTTAATAAAACTACAAATACAAACAAGCTTAAAGACCTACTGTAACTATTGGAAAACATGGGTAAAAACGTGATAAAATTCAAATAAAGTGCAGATGCATCTCACAGTTTTGCTGCTCTCAATTTTAATAATGGGGCTATGGAGATATGTTCATTGAGACCCAGTGGCTTATTGGCCTCCAAACTTATCTGCCACCATAATTCTCTGTACTCCAAACATTCCTCCCATAAACCCCCTCTGCCACTCTTTTCCACCCTTTCTATCACAAAAAATGTATAGTGTGCATTTTCACAGCTTTGTTTGTGTTTGTACAATGCATTAGTCTGTTTGTTTGTTTCTAGGTCATATATATGTTCGTATACCCTTCTCCTGAGCTTGCATTCTGTCTTCCCTATATAGAATGCTTCACAGGTTTGACATTTCGCTAAATATACAAGCCCAAAGGAGTCACAATTATTAAAATCCTTGCCTTCCAGGATGATTCTCCTGCTTTCCAAATACACACTTTCTGCATTGCTCATGTATGCACACCGTTGACAATGTCCACATTTAAACGTTCCCTTCCTTTTTCTCCTTCTCTGAACTTCTTGGTTTGTACCATTTTCCAATAAAAGTTTTAAGTTACTTGAATTCTTATAAACTACTCTTAGCTTTTCATTCTTTAGTTTCTCTAAGTCAGTAAATGCTAAAAATGTATTCCATTCCTTATCTATAGTTTGTCTTACCATTTTTGCACAAGCATTATACTCCAAGATGAGTGCACTGCCAAAATTGTCATTTGCCTTTTTTACTGGGCCTACCGTATCAAAATACTGGTAATCCTAATATTGGCTTAAAGTCATTTGGTCTCCTTTCTGTCACTTCTGTCTCAATTTTGTCTATCAAATCATCTGGGTATTTCCTCGTCCTAAACCTTTTTTTCTATTTCAAAGTCTTCGCCTCTGGACGTCATCCTGCAGGCCCTAATATATTGTCCTTTAACTATATTTTTCTTGGAGTACAAAGGGTGAGCACTTTCAAAGTGCAAATAAGAGTTAGAATAGGTACTCTTTCTATACACCCTGGAATTAAAACGTGAGTTTTCCTTGTATATTTCTGTATCCAAGTACTCCAACTTCTCATAATTTATTCTGTAAGTAAATTCAAGAAAATTAGTACTGTTGTTAATATATTCAATAAATTTTTCTATTTCTTCTTTTGGCCCTTCCCATAGGATACATATGTCATCCAGGAATCTTCTATAAAGTGACCAGTTGTTACTGTATATTGATTCGGTTACCATCTTCTCTTCCCATTTGGCTAAGACCAAATTGGCATAGATGGGTGCACAAGCGGCACCCATTGCTACTCCTTTCTTCTGGTGAAGACATTCACCTTTGAAGTAAATGAAGTTGAACTTTAGAACCAAATCTATAAGCTCCATCACCACAGTACACTCATCATGGATTAAAGTCTCATCCTCAAAAATTAGTTCTTCCAGGTATCTTAGTCCATCACTGTGGGGAATGCTTGAGAACAAATCTACAACGTCAGTTGTTAGGAAACATAAATTCTCATTGTATAGATCATGATTCAATGTCCTTAGAAGATCCCAAGAATCTCTCAAAATGTTGGTTCTCTTAAGCCACAGTTTCTTAAGCTTAACATCCACGAATGTGGCTAGCGGTAAAGTTTTGGAACCCTCAGCTGAAACTATTGGCCTCAAAGGGGGATCCATTCCATTCTTATGTATTTTGGGGATTCCAAAAATAGTAGGAATTTTAGGTTTGTCCACTTTTAAATATTCATATGTCTTCCTATCTAACAATCCATCCATTTTGTGGATTACAATCCAGGATTAGGTACAACAGCATGCATATATATTCCCATTAACCCAAAACACCAGATTTGGAACAGTTGCATAGCAACGAGAACACATGCATATATGGAACCATAGTGGCCATTACACTGGCATGCAGGTTACATTGATAGCAACAGGCCAACAATGATAGCATTTCAACATGGAACATTAATAGAAACACATTTCAATATTTATTGAACAATAGGACATATGTCCCAACAGTACGTTTGGTGTAAACATACCCATTGATTTGTGTATTTAGATTATTGTTGCAGATATGGTGGGGGGGATATCAATTAACAACTTATATATCCTTGTAGTACACGCAACTTAAATGATCACTGCTTTAATCATTAAGGTACAGGTATTATTACAATACCCTATGGCCTTGGTTTGGGCAGTGGTATGTTTGTACACAGTGTATACTTCAACTGTCTTATAGCTAAATTCTACATCTCTTACCTGGTAGACATGTGGAGGGAATGTTTGTTAACACTACCTGACTGTTTCTACACATATTCCCAGATTTCACGTTAATATTATGCACATACCTCTCAATCTAATATTGCACGCACTCTGGACAAAGCTTGACAACATGGGGGTATAAATAGGGACATATTTTGAGTATTGCCTTCATAAACTTGGAGAGTTGCTAGAGTGACAGGATTTGTTTTAATACACATTTTCTAAGGTTTTGAGGTCTGAAAATCAAATGTATGTCATTACTTAGTGACTACAATTCTGAGATCATCCCACTAATTTGGCAGGGGGACAGAGGAGCAGGTAGAAAATATGAGCCAATTATCTGGACATTCTGAAAAACTCTGTACATTTGAGAGGTATGATTATGCATATAGCTTACTACCTCTCCCAGGATTCGAACCATGGCTGTGTCTGCTAAAAATAAAACAATTTAAGTTGCAGTTGAGTGTGCTATTTGGATATTGCTGTCTGTGCCTTTGGTGTTTTCTGTCTAAGTCTCTCTTGGTTGTACAATCTGACCTTGTAATTACAACAGTCTTATACAGACATTCCTAGACATATTTTTATGTAGCACAGTGTGACACAACAGTACTATTCTGATATCAGATGTTACTGAATGCTACATGTCAGGCCATACTATACCAGAGTAAACACTACCAGTCCAGGATTTAAATCTTTATTGGCAGGCACAGTTTTCTTATCTGACAGACCTGTGGAGGGAATGTTTGTTAACACTAGCTGACTGTTTCTACACATATTCCCAAATTACAAGTTAATATTATGCGCATACCTCTCATTCTCTTAATGCACATACTCTGGACAAAGCTTGACAACATGGGGGTACAAATAGGAACATATTTTGAATATTGCTTTCATAAACTTGGAGAGTTGCTAGAGTGACAGGATTTGTTTTAATATACATTTTCTGAAGGTTTTGAGGTCTGAAAATCAAATGTATGTCATTATTTAGTGACTACAATTTTGAGATCATCCCACTGATTTGCCAGGGGGACAGAGGAACATGTAGAAAATATGAGCCAATTATCTGGACATTCTGAAAAACACTGTACAATTGAGAGGTATGATTATGCATACAGCTTGCTACCACTCCCAGGATTCGAACCATGGCTGTGTCTGCTAAAAATACAATTTTAAGTTTCAGCAGAGTGTGCTACTTGGATATACTGCTGTGCAGCTCTTCAATGTTTTCTGTCTAAGTCTCTCTTAGTTGTACAATCTGATCTTGTACTTACAGTCTTATACAGAGATTCCTGGACTTTTTTTTATGTAGCACAGTGTGGGTAACAGTGATTAACACAATATTACTATTCAGGGAATGCAACAATAAATGCCATACAATACCAGAGTAAACACAACCAGTCCAGGATTTAGAGCTTTATTGCCAGGCAGTTACAGTTTTATTTAAACGTGACCTATATGGGACTATTACTGTCATATTGTCTGGTTTATTCAGTACAACTCATACACAGTTTTTATACTGCCAGGTGACTTTCTACTACTTTATATTTATTTGGTATGACTACTACAAGGAGGATTGTTACTCACCAGCCTCGTGACACAGCCTTTGCAGCCTACTAGCATGGGATTCCTGATTCATATCCCACTCAGCTGCAGCTGTAAGGGAAATAGAGAAATATTTAGGCATACTTATCCATCATATACACAAGCTGGACATTAGTAAACAGTTATTAGTATGAGTACTTACACACTGCTGAGATATCACCCCTCTGCCATGCTTCTTGGACCCACTCATCCAAGAGCTCCCTCTTTCTCCGCTTCAAGTCGGCATAGTGGTGCCAGACCTGCTCACCAGTCCGAGGGATTCCAGTGGCACTGGTGAGACCATGGGCGAGATGTTCCCAGGCTTCTGCTTTATATTGGGAGCCTTCGTACTGGCCCTGCAGCAGTCTCTCATCATGGTTATGTACCAGGAGTCCTATCATGACTTTGGACTCCTGTATGCCCCAGTGCTGCACATGGAAACTCATGCCCTCACCAACTCCTGCCATACTGCCTACAGTGGGAAGCTGCAACCAGTTATGAGCTGTATTCCTGCCTGTGGGGTTTAAATACAACAAATTTCCCTCCCTTTGCCATGATTGGATGGTTTTGAATATGCTGAGCTATGCTAAGCTACGGGCAAACCTGCTTAGCTAAGGTTGGCAGTGCTTAAAGGGACAGGTACAGCACTGCTTACCAATGGGCAAATCCACTTAGCTGGGCTACTCATTGCTTAGCAGTCATATTTATACAGTGCTTACACCTGGTAAGCAGAGCTGTGCAATGCATAGCATTGCTTATTTTTCATTTTATAGACTATCTGCTGTATGGCACTAATTCATCATTCATTACATATTATAAATTGGTTTACTGTCCCTGACATCCCCCAATGTGCTTTCATTACATTTATTCATGTGTGACTATACTGTATGGGGCACTTGTGTTTATATGGTGGTTTCACAACTTTATTAAACTGACACCTCACATCTGGACCTAATGCAGTACTCCGGTTAACAAATATATGTTATTTAGTAGCTAATAATAATAAAAAAATGTTTATGTACAGCTTTTACATGTAAAATGGTTGTAGTGGGGATCTAACTGGGAATGGCTGCATGCAAAGCGTACGCTCTAACCACTACACTATTGCAATACTGTTTATGTTGGATGTCTCTTACTATTTAACTTCTTGTGCTGTTTAAGATGGACTAAGCATAGCTAAGCAACAGGCACACCTGTGCAGCTATGCTTAAACTTTATCACATTTATAAAAAAAAAATAATTGTTGTGTTATTTTATCTGTACCCTTCAGAATATCCCTGCTAATGCTGAACCTGTTATTTTATCAACTTTCTGCTTTGTGAGACAATTGTCCCTTTTTGCTTTGTCCATATTCTTTACTCTGATGGGTTGGGAGGTGTGCGTTATATGCTTATGCTACCTGTGTTATCCTAATGACTTTTGGCTTGGTAGGGACAATTGTCCTTTATGCCTTTGACCAGATTTGTTATCCTGACGGGTTGGGGGTGTTAACAAGTGTTCTCGTTCATTTTAAATTGCAGAAAGGCAATTCTGGAGTGCAGGGGGCATGTGTATTGTGAGAGCTCTGCTCTCAGACATACCCCCTGTGCTTGTACACGGAACCAATTCTGTTTTAGAGCAGGGTAGCGTGCCTTCATAAATATGCATGGCGCACTGCCATGCTGAACAGGAATGGTCTTATTCCTGCATGGCTGCTTGCTGAATCCCAGGGAGAGTAGTTCACTTAGAGCTGTTATTCTCTGTTAAATGGGCACTGACTCTAATGTAACATGTAGGGAAAACCTTTAATTTTATATCAGACCATAACCTGGTCTTCTAAAATTTCAGGTTCATACATGAGCATGTGCACGTACATACAAATACATACAGTTGTCATGCTAAGCATCCAAGCAACACACATTTTTTTTCACACACCGGCATTTTTCAATGTTCCATTTCACCCAATGAGAATTTACTGATGCACTTACTTTCCTTTCAAGGCACAAGTGGATATTTGACACCGTATCTAACATCAGTAAATCTAGAAGTCCCACTGAAGTACTCCTATTAGTCTGAAAGCTCAAGTAATTGCAAAATCTGTGTTGGTCCAGTAAAAGGTATTGCATCACCTCTGTATTCCAGAGTGTTTTGCTTTTGTTTTAGTGGACCAGCATGGTATTTCTTCATTTTATTCTGCTTCTTTTATTAACTCTCTCAAAAAGGAAGTCAAGAACTAATATGATGGGCAGCTCTGCAGGGAATGCTTTCTGGTGAACAAGAGTATGAAGACTGCACAACTGTGAGAAATGAGTTTACAATGCACAGAGGAATTCTATTTTCTCAAAGGGTCAGCAAATTTAGATTTGATTATATTACATAAGATGGTCTAGGGTTGAAGCCCTGTTTGGATTTGGGGGGAATGACTTTCTTCCCATTGGAAACAAATGTCAGACAAGATTATGTGAATATAATTTTATACTGTTTGCTTTGCAAAAAAATTGAACTCTTAACCATACAACAGTGGCCTTCATTCACCCCTATTAATGATGCAGTGAAATGTAGTAATTTGTGTAATCCTTAATCAACTGTCAGTTATAATTGCCTATGTCTAACAAACTTTCTTCATCCTTGCATTGCCTGCAGGGCACACATCATAAAAATGTTAGCTTTGTTAGAATCTATTAAGATTCCTTCTACTTAAAGTATGAACCCACAGAAATGTAGAACATAATTGTCAAACCACATTTCTGTTTGCTCAGAATTATTTCATTTTGTTAAAGCCTATCAAGTACTTCTCATTGACTCATTAAGTTCCTGTTGTGTTTTATTAAATATAATGACAGTAACAATGTAATTTTGTTCACACTTTTCTATCCCTTGGATAACTTGTTCCATGATATGCTGAAATATTGGTGATCTTAAACTTGCACCATAGTTAGCCCATCATGATTCGTAAGTCCTACACACGTTTCTCTTTGATGGCCTTGTCTGATATTCTCTTGTCCATGCATATACTCACATCACTGGAATTCTTTGGCTTTGGGGCAGTAACACTCAGTGAAATCCATTCTTCTGGCCCAGGAAGTTTCTCATTAACCTCCACCTTCTTTACTGTCTTCATTAGCCTTCTGTTTTAAATTGAACTGTATTCCTCTGTGGAGATGACCTACTGGCTATGCATTAATATTTATGTGAAGTTTTAACTGATAGTCTTTCAGTTCTCTTGTATCATTAAACTTAGGTATTTTTGACACATTATTTAGTTTTGTTCCATGATACTACTATTGTACAGTTTAAATACCACTATCAGTTCAAGTGACTTTGCAAGAGAACTTCTCAATAGAAAAGATCATAAGTTCATAGGAGATTACTAGACTATTGACCTGTAGGTCAATTTAAGCCTAGCCATTTCATCCCAATGTATTACCATAGAAATGCTAGTTATAGCCCAAGATTGCATTTAGTGATGACTGCCCATGTCCAGGAGGGTTGTGGGCTCTATCCCCAGTAAGAATGTATGGTGCCCCATTCACTCATCTAGGTTCCTCTTGAACAGTGTCATAAAGATGGTCTGTTTCACATGAATTGGTAGCCTGTTCCAAAGACGTGGCAGTCACTAAGAGATAAATCTGAACCTCCAGCATGTCCTATTTAAGTTGTAGGCCATATTTAGGTCCCTGGAATGGGTAACCCCAGTCCTGTTTGATTTATAGATATGCAGTAAGTTCATTAGGTTTGGGTCTTGGATTGCTCTGTAGCCCAGGCATAAGTCTTCCCTAAGAAGTATATACAATATGGAGTATAGTGACAGGGACTTTAGTTGATCTGTATAAGACACATGCTGGAGCCCCTTGATCTCCTTTGTTAAAAACCTCTGAGGCCTCTCTAATTGCTGTAAGTGCTTAGTACAATACATGCTGAACGGGGTGTTATACTCAATTATGAGCTGGATAAGTGCCAAGTATAGAGGGTTATAACTTCTTTTGCTCTTGAGGTTATGCCTTTACCCATCAAGTGTGCTATGTAGAAAGCTTTCCTTACTAGATTAGACACATGGTGGTCAAAGTTAAGGTCTCAGTCAACTTGTGATCCCAGGTCCCTTACCACTTCATTGGTACTTAGGGTATTGTTGTTGATCTGATAGTGTGACAAGATATTGTTTGTGCCAAAGGGAATAATGATGCATTTCTTTGCATTCATTTTGAGACCATGAATAATACACCATTCATTGGTCTACATGAGACACTCCTAGAGTATACTGATATAATTTGGGGATTCAATGATTGCACCTAGTTTGCAGTCATTTGCAAACTTGGAGGCCACAACCCGCCTTAGTTTTGACCTGAACTTCTAAGAAGTACATACCAAACAGTAGGGGGCTCAACACTGACCTGGTAACAGGTCTGCTGGTTGATGTGGAGTCACCAACTTTGACAATATGTGTCTGGTTTGTGAGCCAGTTGCTAACCTATCCTACAATGAAGGAGTTTACATTCAGTTTGCTAAGTTTATCGGCAATGCCTGAATATGGGATTGTGTCAAAAGCCTTAGCCAGGTCAAGGTATGCTGTGTGCATAGATTGTAAGAATGCTACCTTGTATTCTTCAATGGCCTTGGTCACATTTTCAAAGAAATCCACCAGATTTAACAGGCAGGATCTGCCCTTCATGAAGCCTAATTGGGTAGGATCTAGGGTTTGGAGGTCACCTATGGCTTTATTTATGAGGTCCATAATGATACATTCCATGACCTTATAGATGAGGCTAGTCAGGCTTATGGGTCTGTTATTCCTAGGTCTGTTGCTAGGCCACCTTTACGGAGGGGAATAACTGTTGCTGTTCTCCATTCTGCAGGAGCAAAGCCTATGGTTAGGCTATGATTGAAAAGGGTACTTAGTGGTGATGCTAGTTCATGTTTTAGCCTGTTTAAAAGACAGCCTGAGATGTTGACTGGTCCCATAGAGGCTGTGTTTTTTGCCTTGGACAAGGCTTTGAGGACCTGCTCTTCAGATATGTAGGGTTGGGAGAGTTTGGGGAAGTTTTTTTGTAATTTAGGAGGGATAAGGGAGTGACATTTTCATGAAACCTATCCGCTAGCAGGTTTGCTATCTCTGTAGGGTCTGTGTGCGTGATACCTTTGGTCACTAGCTCTGCACATGCTTGGGACCTATCCTTTAGGTTATGTACATAGCTGTAAAAGGCCTTATGGTTATTCTTGGCTGTACTTGCTAAGTTTCTCTCAAAGGAGGATGAGGAGGATGCCTGCTTTTGTTTTCTTGGACAGCAACCTTTTGCATTTTTTGTAAAGTTTGTTGATGCTACATGTCCACTATGGCAGCTTGTTTTTACTTGGGGCTCTGGCTTTGATTCTTACTGTATGGCCTAGTTTATACACTTATGCAAGTGATTGCACAGGGCTTTATTGTACGCTTTGGCATAGTTACCACTTCCAGCTTGGGGTGGGGCTTGGAATGCATTTATACCTTCACCTAGGAGAGTATAGTTTGCCTTTGTGAAATTTTTTTGCCTGATTTCACCCTTTGTGAGTTCTAGTGTTAGTGCCAGCTCAGAGTTGACTGATTTGTGGTCAGTTTTAACTAATGCGATTCCAACAGTTGCAGTAGTGCATCTTTTTGACATGGTGAGAACCAGATCCAATATTTGTTCCCCTTGTCAGGGTATGGACAATTTGTTCCAGGCATTTAAATGAACAAAGTCAAGGAACTTTTGCACTAGCATAGGTAGCATAGGTTAGGGCTAGCATAGACTTTCCCAGTTAATGGTGGGATAATTGAAATCCCCCATAACCAGTGTGTTCTGTAAAATTTAGATTGTCTCCAGTTTGGTCAAGTAGGCTTCATGGGTGTCATGACCCATGGAGGGGGATCTGTGCCTGGAATAACTCTATGGAGTTGTCCAGTCTAACTAGATAGAAGGTGAAGTTATCTATAATATAGACTGAAACACCACCTCCTTTGGTTTTCACACATTCATTTTGTGGTCTAAAGGTGTGGAAGGCATTGTAGCCTTGCAAGGCCAGTATATTCTCTGAGGCCTTGAACCAGGTTTATGTGACTGTACAGACATCTACATCTTCTAGTGATAGAAGTGCTTCCAGGGAGTACAGTGTTTGGTTTAAGCTCCTAACATTTAGCAGCATGACCCTTATTTTGTTTTGATTGGTTAATTTCACATTGGTAATGTTGTTTTTGAGACTTTACCTAAAAAAGGCACTATGGGGGAGGCAAGAGCCTTTGCCAGCAGCCAAATGCATAGAGGTGCCAGGTGCAAGCCGTCGACCATGGCTTCCCAGGCTGACAGGAACTGGATCCCCTTTAAATGACACCAAAACTGAGCCAATTATTGAAATCAATCATTTTTTGCTTATACTGTGGCATCATTCTAGTTGAGGGTAACATGCTGCTCAAGGCTATGGACATACCTGCCTGGGGCACATACTCAGAGATCTCAACGATGTCTCTCTTCATATAGTCCAGTGAGGTATGTCTCAGGTCATGCAACATGAACTATGACAGAGTCATTATGGTACTTAATGCTGAGAGATCTGAGTACAAGCATGATCTGATGAATCCTGTCAGCAGACAGGCAGCTGACCGTGACTTTCGTCTTGTCCAACCTGCTGAGAGGGACATCCATGTGTCTCACTATTGAGTCTCCAATGACAAGAAAATTTGTTTTTTGAGTGTTAAGCCTTACTGGTTTGATGGGTGTCACACTGGTGTTGCTATGTGTCATGGGTGCTGTGGGGAGTGTATTAGCTGTAGTAGTAGTCTTGTGTTTTGTAGGTCTCTGGTATTTAAGTAAGTTTATCTAGAGAACCTTCGCATATGTGGATTTGCTTGTTTGATGCATATTATGTGTATGAGTAGTGGTACTATGAGTATATGTAGTGGTGGGTGAGTTGACAGCCTTCTGTGTGTTACTGTTTTAAATGAGACACAGCATGGATTCTAGATTCTTGGTCTAAATACACCTCTTGCACTCTATACTAGAGGGTGTTATTAGTAGAGGGTTGTCTGTGTACCTGAGGCAATTGCTATACTGCCTCAAGACACCCAATTCAACAAGGTTAGCAGGTGAAACAAGGATAGTCTAACTGTCCATAATGCTAGGTTGAAGAGTGTTGTCACTAGGGGTGGCTATTCAGAATCGATCACTGAGGAGCTCAGTGGATGGAAATTTCTGCCTGGGTTTTAGGGAAAATTTGTTAAATTTAACTATCCGGCTTTAGTGCACAACTGCGCTGCAGTGCGAGGTACCACTTGATGTGCAAACAAGCAGAAATCTGCTCAAATGCAGAGCCTAAATACCAGAAGCTAAAACTTTGAAATAAAATGTAAAAAGATTCAGAAGGACCAATGAAGATACCTATTCCAAGCCTTAGACCAGCCTCACTTTGCCAGACAGGTCCCAATCAGCACACTTCTCAAATTAAAGTGCAGATAGGCCCCTTCCAATCCAAGATGGCCTGGAAAATGTGCTGGGAGCAAACAAACCACTACAAACAGTTCCAGAAGCAGCAAGCCTGTACCTGGACTATACTACAGCTACTAGTTACCCTAGTTTCAGTGAGAAACGCTAGAGAATGTTTAAAACAGCAGAAGAATAGCAGTGAGACACTTAAAACATTTAAAACAGGAAGAAATCAGCAAGGAGGCTTGAAAGAATGTTTTAAACATTTAATATATCAGTTATTTAAACAGTGCTTGGTGGGAAAACTAGAACAAGCAGAACAGATATCTTAAAAACAGTGAAAAATGCCATTAAATACTTAAACAGTAAAACTAACAAAAAACTTTGTAAACAGTGAAAAC
Source organism: Protopterus annectens (assembly GCF_019279795.1). NCBI lineage: Eukaryota > Metazoa > Chordata > Ceratodontiformes > Protopteridae > Protopterus > Protopterus annectens. Next base: position 200,783,086 of record NC_056725.1, on the reverse strand, counting down.
AGCAATAAAATTGATTTAACAAGTACAATAAAGCAGACAATTGCAGCCCAACAGTGTAGTTAATGTACAGTAAATAAATACAGTATAAAAGTAGGCAGCAGGCAATAAAAAGTGCAGTAAATAGTATAAATAAGCAAAAAAAAAAAAACAGGCAACTTATGTATTTTTGGAAGCTCAGAAGCCTCTAGTCTGGTATCCCAGCTCAGAGCTGTGGCTAGTAGCCCACCTCAGTTCAGATCTTGAGTTTTGCCATACATATAAATGCTATGTTTGTTTTCTCATTTACTTGTATCACTTAATATCTTGAATATATTGTTATATATTCAATTAACAGATACACCTGAACCTATCAGTAATTTGATTTCTATATTTTTAATTCTTATAGACAACTCTGGTTTCGTGATCCTGTTGTCTCTATGAACTGTGTGGATATAAATATGTCTTTCTCAATGTCACTTTCTTCAGTTAGATTTATAGTCAGCTCTAGAATATTCTGTGCATATTGCTCTGTTTAACACTTTGTATATTCTTACATCTTTCCTGTATCCTGCTATTACTATTATAATTTTTACACACTCTTACAAAATTATTTAGTTTTTGCAGATTGCTTGTGTGTTCCCTTTGTCCAGACATTGTTCTCTGAATGTGTATGACCTGCCACGATATCTGTACACTGTGTCACTATGGTGCCTTGACTTTGTTGCATTGATAGTGTTAGTTTCGGATTGAGTCACTTTCTTTTGATTCATATTTTCAGTTTTTGACAAAATTAAATGAGCTGATATTTTATTTTAATTTTTTTAATTTATTTACCTATTTTGTCCTATTCATCCTCATGGCAGAGTCTGAACCTATCTTAGCAGGCAGCAAATATAAGACACAGAACCAGTTCTGATCTTGATTAATCATTCAACCCATTTTCAAAGTTGTCATATCACAATATTTGAGTTTTAGCCATTTGGAGTTGTAATGTCTGACACTTCAATGGAAATTCCATGTTAAATAAATAAACCACAAGAGCCACCATTAAAATAAATGCCCGTTCCTTTCCTGGTCAAACCACTATTGCATCCAAAGCTCCCGAATGTCATGTGTGCTGACAAAAGCATGTGCATTCTAGTCCCTTTCACACAGAGAAATGCACCATACAAATCAATGCATGAAATTCAAAGTACAGCACACAGTGTAGATGGTTAAGAAACTTGGCCAAATAAATTCCCTCGTACAGTCTTACCACAAGTCCTCCAATTCTAACACTGACTTTATTATTTATTTATTTATTTATTTTATTTTACATTTGTTGACCGGGATTGTCTGACTGACCTGAAGAGCCCTTTTTCAGCGGAGGCCCAGGGAGAAAAGCTCCAACATATTATACAATTTTCATTATAAATTAGCATTAAACAGCAATGTTACAGGATTATTACATTGTTTTCACTCATCTAAAACTTCTGAAAAATATAACAAAACAACATAGTGCAAGTAGGAAACATAGGGGAAATGGAATAGTGATGTAAACCAGTTAGGTAGGCATGGAGATGTCCAAAGGAACTGATAGGTACAAAGTAACAACATAAAACAACACTGTAGCCAGTTCATGCTGAAGCAGTCTGGCAATACCTAGAAAGCTGAAAAGGAGGATATGCAATGAAACAGCATCATCTTGAAAATCACAGAAAAACAAATGTTGTGTTAAATGAGGATCCATGTCTCTACCCATAAAGTAGTCTTCAGCAAAAAAATAAGACAGTCCCCCGAATCATGAACAATCATGGAGGTACACAATGTTTATGTGTTAGCACGATGAGCAGCTAATCGCATAAGCCTGAAACTTGTCATGCTTACATGAATGCAAGCACATTTTCATGGCAAGCAACAGAGTTGGCAGCCACAAAAATGTGTTGAGCAGCACAAACACACCCAGCAAATAAATGGGCTTGCCTATGGGCAAACCTGTTCAGCATGAAGATCTAGATAAGGGAAATAATGCATGCTGTACACAGGCAGGGAAAGTGTACTGAGTGTAATGTGCAGATAAATGAAACATGTGAATACATAAATAAGTAAAAGGGGAGGGTAAACAGCAGCAATGACCACAGTAGATGGTTTACCAGGCAGGGAAAGTGCACTGAAGACAATGTGTACAGAAATCAAAGATATATATATATATATATATATATATATATATATATATATATATATATATACAGAAATACATGAGGGGAGGGTAAATGTTTAAATTATACTAAGATAATTGATTCAAAGTTATTTATGTCACAAAGACAATTTTGTAATAATAAAATTGTGCAATATGTATGTGATAATAATTAATTGTGGTCACACTTCCTGAGCAAATATAGGTAAATAAAAGCAGATATGACATTATAGGATTTCACAGTTATACAAAGTAACATTGTAACAGTGGGGATTACATGAGATATGTCATTAACACGCAGAGTTAAGATTACAGCAAGGACAGTACATATATTAGGGGATATTTGCATAGTGTGCATTTTGTCAGTATAACATATGGGAAAAAATGAATGGTCTAGAATTCACAATCCCCTTTTGCAAGAATCTAACCCATGCCATCAGCATTACCACTGAGCGGTGTACTAACTGCATACAACACAGAAATAAGCATGACACATGTAGGAGGAGGATCACCCCAGAAAGGAATTATGCACCTCAATATTCTAATGGTTATGCATCCCATAGGCAAGTGTGTGTGTGTGTGTGTGTGTGTGTGTGTGTGTGTGTGTGTGTGTGTGTGTGTGTGTGTGTGTGTGTGTGTGTGTGTGTGTGTGTGATGTTACAAAAGTGGGAGCAGAGTATAGCATACATAATACCCTTGCTAAGGCATTCCTGCCTGACAATGTTATTGTGCCGACAGATATGAACAGATGCAAACACCACACTATGGTGCAATTTACTTCACAGAGCTGTGTGCTGTTGACTTCTGATACAAAGGTAGCAATGCATATTGTCACAAACAACTGAAATTAATGTCTGAATTAAGAAAGTATCCCTGTTAATGAATGTCATATCAGCATGTCAGACTGATGGCAAGTAATTGACTATGCTCATCAGTCCTGTATCAATGGTCCTTGGTCAGTGAAGGTGTCTATGTATTTTTATACACATACAACCCAAGAACTAGAGCACAATAGTAAACAACACAGTACTCAATCAATATGCTACAGTAGCACTGCCACCATGACAGTAGTAGAACAAATGTCTACAGCAACGAACTTCAAAGCTACGTTCACATGTATTCATGCAACACATCAGTGGATAATACTAATGTGATGTAAAGTTTGTTATGTGATTCCCTTTGCTAGAACTGAACATCAAGCTGTACAATTCCTCCAACTAACAATATGGCTATTAATCACATACACCACAGTGGAAGTGTTATTACAGCTGTTGAACTCATTAAATCAGATGTACTTTATTTACCGATAATTTTTATCTGATAAATTGTATGGGGGAGGCCTCTGCTACTCTGTAAGTACACATCAGAATTGGGGGAAATGATGTCATTCCTGTAGAACAGTTAAAAACACAAACGCTTGCAGTCAGTCAATGCTGGCTTGGAACACTTGCCTAAGCACTGAGAAAAATCGACACCATAGTGGGATCAATGAATGTGCCATGGTATAAGTGTAATGGCAACTGTCGTATGTGTGATTATGTGAAAGCATTACATCATGTGTTTGAATCAAGAAATATGTGTCCCAGTAATTACTTAGAAATAATCTGGCTGTATGTCAAACAACATTGCCTGAAGCTAAGTATACCCAAACACACCTTTGGCCTCCTGCTGCTGTCAGCATGACAGTAAAACAACAAATATTTACAATGTGGATAAAGTCCCGTACTGGAATATGTCTTACTTAAGCAACAACATACATTACCTCGTCTCATGTCCTCAGGCTGAGGAGCTGTCATACTACAACTGGTATGGAAGGGCGATCTATTCAAATGACATCATTAGTCTTCAATCCAATGCTTCAAAATTAAGTTTAGAATAAATTCTTGTAACAACACCTATACATGAACATAGTACTCATAGGAACAACACTGTTAACAACATGTACACTGAGTGTAAGCATCAACATCGGGATTTGAACTATATACCTAACATCACAAGCACAACTCAAGATTTGTTTTACAACTGTGACTCTGCACATTTCAATGGATGACATCATCATTGTGTATCACTTCAAAGTTTCCACTAAAAAGTGGTCGCACAGGACAAGCACACAGTATAGATATGCATATATGTATTTACAGACTGTTCTGCACAATGTGAGGAAGAAAGTTGTACTCACAGAAGACAGTCAGTGATATATTTAAACTCCCTACCCATCTACTGACACAATCTACATGCACAGGTGTATTATAGGCATGTACCACAGAAGAAGTCTGACTGCATGTGAGTCACACTGCATCTTTGAAGGGATGGCATCAGATGTCTTGCAAAAAAGACTTCTACAGCTATGTAGGATTCTCAATGTTGTCAATACTAAGAGGTATATAATACTTTTACATCCATTTACACACACACACACACACACACACACACACACACACACACACACACACACAGTCAGGAGAGTCTCACTGCTGTATTTGAACTAACTGCCTATCTACTGAAACAATCTACATGCAAGTGTATTATATGCATGTGCCACAGGAGAGGTCTGATTTTAGTGGCATGAGAGTGTGTTTCAGACAGCATATGTTTGTAGATAGAGTGAAAAGGAGATGTGGGATTGATCTGACCATGTAAATGATTCTCACGAGTAGGATTCAAATGAGCACACACACACACACACACACACACACACACACACACACACACACACAAGTTGTTATTGACCGTTGGAAGATTAGATCTCCCTACCCTAGTTACTCAGTCTAGAGGAGACAGTACTTAACATAAGTGCCACTGAAGAAATCTGACTTTTTCACTTTGAGAGTACACTTTATAGAGGATGACATCAGAGTTGTGTTGCAGAGAAGATGTTAGAAGAAGGGTCTAACATAGATGTGGACTCACATTGCAGTATAAAAGTTTCTCCAGATAGCTAGCTCAATGAGGCCAGCAGTATGTAAGGTCATATTTACATGATTCTATACACAACCCATAAACAAACACACACACACACACACACACACACACACACACACACACACACACACACACACACAAGTTGAATGCTGTGAGATTAGAACCCCTGACTATCTAAGGTTACATAATTTAGAGGACTCAGTACTGAACACAAGTACTACCGAAGAAGACTGACTTCTAGAATGTGACAGTGCAGTGTACCTAGGATTAGTTTCTCTTTCTGTATCAGAGAAGATATTGTGATGTTGAAGTTTTTGTGTAAAGCTATATTTGTTGATATGAAGAAGTGCAATCATATAATGAATAATAAATACATACTACTGTCTTATTTCAGCTATGCTGTCATTAATGCATAGTGCAGAACTGATACCGACATGTACTTGTTTTAGATGATGTGTACATGAGACACACACACACTTGTGAAACACAGGATGGACAATAAGAAATCATGGATCATCAGGTTAGGATGATGGCATGTAAACCTTAATGAATGGTACTGACATTAGCAATGGTATCTGCTCATGTGTAGGCAATGTACACTGCCAATACAAAATAATGCTTAATGTTCCAATGCAGTAGAGCTAAGTAATGATGAAGTATGTGTATCAAAGCTCTATGTGGTTGTATATCGTTAGGGCTAAGTAATGATGAAGTATGTGTGCCAAGGCTCTATGTGGTTGTATATCATTAGGGCTACGTAATTATGAAGTATGTGTGCCAAGGCTCTGTGTGGTTGTATATCATTAGGGCTAAGTAATGATGAAGTATGTGTGCCAAGGCTCTATGTGGGTATATATCATTATGGTAAGTAATGATGATGTATGCGTGCCAAGGCTCTATGTGGCTGTATATCATTAGGGCTAAGTAATGATGAAGTATGTGTGCCAAGGCTCTATGTGGCTGCATATCATTAGTGCTAAGTAATGATGAAGTATGTGTGCCAAGGCTCTATGTGGTTGTATATCATTAGGGTAAGTAATGATGAAGTATGTGTGCCAAGGCTCTATGTGGGTATATATCATTAGGGTAAGTAATGATGATGTATGTGTGCCAAGGCTCTATGTGGCTGTATATCATTAGGGTAAGTAATGATGAAGTATGTGTGCCAAGGCTCTATGTGGCTGTATATCATTAGGGCTAAGTAATGATGAAGTATGTGTGCCAAGGCTCTGTGTGGTTGTATATCATTAGGGTAAGTAATGATGAAGTATGTGTGCCAAGGCTCTATGTGGTTGTATATCATTTGCTGTAGTGCAGACATAGCTGTCCAGAATGAAGTGTTCGGTCAACCAAAACATTTACTGCAGCTCATTTAAGTAGAGTAATCCATTTCCATGTAATGAAGTAATAACATACAGTTGTTGTTCCTTTGGCTTTTCCCAGTTAGGGGTCGCCACAGCGGAACTCCGATCCGCTAATGATTGACAGTAGATTTTTACAGTGCCTAGGTGCCAGCTCGATGCCCAACCTTCAACGAAGGCACGCCCATTCACACATGTCTTTTGAACACCACTCGACCATGGGGAGGACATGCAGACTCCACACAGAAAGCATTCCAGCTGAGAATTGAATGGGAGAACCTCTTGCTGTGAGGCGACAACATTACCGCTGCACCACCGCGGCTTGTAATACTTATCTTTGCTCAAAATCTCTTCCTAAAGTACAATGCTGAGAAATTAATTTGTGTGGATGTTGGCAAAGAATTAGCACATGCATAATTCTAATTTGAAGTGTTGAACTTGGAATATATATTGACAAATAAGGAGCATACAGAAACTGGTCTTATTGTGATTAAATGTACAACAGATCTGTTTTATGTTAATGTTTTATGTGGCATAATGTCAATGTTTGTCATGATAGAATTTGCTCAGTGCCTTGCAGATATATACTTTGTATGTTGTACTGTACCTTTGACATGTTAAGAGCCAAAGCTTAATTCAAAAATGAATTCTGCTTTCCTTCCTCATTTGTGTGACATTAGGTGGTGATAAAACAGGGTTTTTAGCTGAAGGATAAAACTGAAACCTTTAATTCAGTTAGCCTTCTGTAGCACAAACAAGCTTGGTGACGATTGGCAGCCATCAGCATTGTGGACAGTGCTGAGTGGAGGAAAAACACCTGTCACCTAACATAAGGTGTAAACTCAGTGAGTTAAATAAAAAAGCAAAGGTAAAATAAGGTTTGAGTCCAGTATGCAAATAATTTACAAAGAGTGTCAGAATATGATTCTCATAAGCAATTTTGTCATGACTGTAAGACTACATAGGAATGACTATCCTAAATATGTTGATTGCTCAAATTGTGTCAGTAATGCCTACTGAAATAAACTTTTACACCTACTATTTATATCATGCTTCAAGGAAAATTACAAGTTACTTGGGTGTAGTTTGTTAAACTTGACAAGAATGCTATGTATTTTGTATTAATTATTATGACTCATCACATATCCTATGTGTGTAGGGCAGGGCATCCTGTGAAGTGTGGGCATTATTCTGCCTCGCAGTAAGGGCAGTAGCCAGATGATATAAGATGACCATGTCACACAGCCTACTAAATACATTACAGTATGATGTGATTAGACAGAAGAGGTGATGAGGGACACAGAGATGGAGAGACACATACAAGTTTGTGTTCTGGCACATTTATGAACTTCTTTATGGTGTGTTTATATTACTTGTTTCCTCATTCAGAATGTGTCCTACCCTGTACCATGAAGTGATTGATATAGGGTTATAAAAAGTGGTGAAGTGACAATAACCAATAAATCCACATACATCTGGTTGAAGAAGGTGTAGGAAATTGGAAACATGATGGTGGAACTTTTTTTATAACGTAGCACACATTTTCAAAAGTAATATTAATATGGAGAAAATTACATTACTGTACACATATGTCAGGATTCAAACCTTTAGTAGTAGAAATAAAACTTTACAGACAAGTTGATTATTTTAGCTCACTACAGAGGATCTCATACTGTACTAACTTTCAATTGCACATTGTAAGAGATGTTCACAACGTGTTGAATAAAGGCATTAGGTGGACAGTCGTATTCATTGCACTTATGTCAGTTGTAGCCTCCCTTACACTTCACATGATACCCAGCATCCTGATACATATGAAGGAGTAACTGCATCACAGTGTATTGCCCTAAGTCTGTTTTACTGTAGAGCAGCAGGAATACTGCTATTTGTGCTTAGCTAACCATGGCAATGGAGTCTCAAGCAAAAGCTCACCACATTTTTCCAATAACACGAAGTGCCATTTAGCATCACCTACTACACTTGCTTATTGCCAGACCTCCCGCAAATGCTGACGACTACAACTGATAAACAGAATGGGCTAATGCTGGCTACAAACCCTTGTCAAAATGCAAAATTATGTTTATAGACAGAATATAGAAAGAGGGGGTGAAGATAGAGACAACTGGACAGAGGCATATCAAAAGTTGGTGTTATGGGCCATTAATGCACATCTGGTGTGTCCTCATTATTCATCTGTTATGCTCTGTATCATTAACTGATGGCTCTAGAGATCAAGAAGCTGTAGGACAAGCAAAACCTGATTAAGACATGAGTAGAGTAAAGGTGGTTTAATAATTCTTCCTTATGTTCGTGGATGTGCTTGCAAATGCTTTTATGCCACATTATTCAAAATCTGTTCATTAAAGGATGTAAATGGATAAAAATGTATGTTTTGAAACATATCACTGAAGTATAAGTGTGACATAGATCTGGAATCAAACCCTTGATTGTCAGGTCAAAAATCAATCTTCAGACAAGTGATTTATGTCAACACTCCACAGAGGAAGTTGTATTTTATACATCCAGTAGTCAAAGAACTGTTAGAGTGACTGTTGCCAAGTATTGCCTGTATTCTACCTTTACTCTGTATTCTGATAGTGCAGCATGTTTAAGCACCTTTGCACAAGGATAACTGGACTACTGCAGGTGATGGCAACAACTGACCAGGCTTTGCCATAGGACATGAGAGTCTATTCACTGTCACTTGGCATTGGTGCATGATGGCAAACTCTGTGTTAATGCTAAGGATAAAAAGTGAAGGTTTTCTTATGATCCATGTGTGTGATTCTATTTTTTGATGAGATTAAACATGAAAAAAGAGGTTGATATGAAAGTGGTGAAATGGGGGGGGGGGGCAAGCAGAGGGGAGAACACTGGGGGAAATAATAGAGGAATTTGCAGGAAGGGATTGGGAGAAAAGCATAGCTATTCAGTTCTTCACAACATAAATGTAGAACTCTTGACAGAATTTGCAGGTGACAACATAATAATGTTGTCGATCCAATTGTACCAAATCAAGTGTGTCAAGGAGACTCATAGGTGAAGTGGAGAACTATGAACGGGTCTTTATTTTGTGTGGGACAGGTGCACTTTTTTCATTTTTTTTTTTTTTACTTTCAAAAAGAGAGAGGAATGCCAGGGAAGGGGCTTATGAATGTGATGGTCAGGTGGGTAGGCTAGATGAGGAAGCAGGCACAGACACACAGGACATACTAGGCAGGCAGACAGGAATGGTGATGGACAAAAAAGGTTTAGGGACACCATGATTGGGGGCAGCCAGGGACAACAGAGGTACACCCATGTCAAGCCTGTGAACACTGAAAATTTAGTCTTCATACTCAGTACTCAGAACTGTTATCACTGTCTTTTCTCTCAGTTTCCTGTGTCAGTGCTTACCATGGCATGGCTTGGCAATATGATGACACCCCTTTTCTACATAGTCAACTCAGGCATCAATACCCCTTTCCGTGATACCCTCCACCAGCCCTGTCAGCTCTTGCCATGTTACAAAATCACCATCTCCACTACTGCTACTCCTGGAAGGTACCAGTGCACCAAATGCCAGGGCAAAGCTACCTGATTCAGATGGAGCAGGTAGGGCAGGGGTTGTGGAGGCAGTGCTGACAGGTTGGGACCCTGAAGTGATGAGTGTTGATGTTGCAACCTGCGGAGAGATGGTGAGCCAATCCACATTGGTCGGTCTACCTCTCTGTGCTGAATGATATTTTTAGTAAGCAGAAATGTATACTGACAGAACATTTTTAAGCTGTATACACTATTCAAAAATAAAAAATAAATAAAAGGAGAGAGAAGTGGTAGGGTGAGACAAAATCCATGAATGAGATCCATAAGATGTCACATTACTATATAATTTCATTAAACACACATTTATGATTATTGAATCCATGCACCTTTGCTACATCCAGGTATGATGGGAAGGTATTAATCTGTTGTACCATTAATCAACTGCATTGCTATGATATCATAAATGCAACTATTTAATAATTACAGTATTTACTAGGCTTACACTAACACCTAATGCATATGTACCCTGTGCCTCTCTGAGGTGATTTAACTTCTCTTGGTGTGCCTTCCTGTTCAGTACAATGTCTTCAGTGGGTGTACAATAAAGAAGATGATAAAAAGAGACATAAAATCATAATGAATACCAGCCTTGGCTGTCTACTGCATTCTATATAATTGAATGCTGATGTGTCAGTATACTTATACAACTGAGGGGTGTCAGCAGTTCTAAACTCATCCTCACATCAGCTAAGGAGGTCCTTCTTGTACCATTTCATGTCATTATAGTGGTTACAAAAATTATCCCCAGTGCATGGGATACCAGCTGCTCTGGAGACAGCCTTGGCTATGCTGTTCCAAGTCTCAGTCTTATAATGAGACCCAGTATACTACTCCTGCAGCAGCCTATAGCTGTAGCTCTTCACAAGAAGTAACACAAAAATTCTGGACTCCTCAACATCCCACCTTTGTGCTCTAAATTTAGTACCACCACCTCCCACACCAGCCATGTCTCTTGAAGTCAAGCAACAACTCTATGTCCGAACTGGCATCAAATTCCAATATTGCATTTAACAGCCAATGTGCAAAGATGCATAGCCATGCCAGCTACATTTGTGTAATGGAAAGCAGAGAGATCCATTGTCAGACAATGAGGCATGGATTTCAACAAACAGCAATGAAGGTGTGAAACAGGGCATTGAGACTTGCCATGTGTGATGCTCAACCTATTCACACTTTTTCTAGTGGTCAACACTAACATGCTAAATGATATGGCTTGTAAGCTTTGGTCCTTGGAAGGTTAAATAGTATGACTCGGGATATAATCTGTTGGGACTTGCACACAGTAAAAAGTTAGTTGTACAATGTGGGACTCAAACCTATGGAATAAATAATGCACACCCACAGTGTGAAAGTAGCTGACTCCAAGTCAGACTGTCGACCAGTCACGATTGGAGTCCCACAGGGTTCGGTCCTGGGTCCTCTTCTGTTTGGTATCTACTTATCTGAAATCCAGGCCAACACAAAGGGACTCTGGCTAACAAAGTTTGCAGACAATTGCAAGTTGGGAGCTATTAACTCCCCAAGTGATGTTGACATCCTACAGAAAGGCCTCAATGAGACCAACGACTGGTGCCAGAACCATGGCCTTAAGCTCAATGCCAAAAAATGTGTCATCATCCCCTTTGGGAAAAACCTGGTTCCCTTGAATTTCCACATCGATGGTAGTCCACTGAACACAGAAGGTGTTATAAGAGATCTAGGAACACAGGTTGACAGCAACCTCTCTTTTGACCACTGCATTGCCACTGTGGTCAGAAAGTCCTTCTATGTGGCGCATCTCATTACTAAGAGTTTGTATCCAGGAAGAAAGAGGTCATTGTCTCCCTCTACCCTTCCCTCATTAGGCCAATCATCGAGTACAATGCCTCATTTGGCATGTACCTCACTAGACACCTGCAACAACTGGAGAGGCCACAAAAGCACCTCACAAAGAGGATCCTAGGCCTTAAACACTTGTCCTATATGGACAGACTCAAAAAACTCCAACTATTCTCTGTCTCATATCACCTACTTAGAGGTGATCTCTGCTTGACTTACAAATACATTTCTGACCCAGCTCTGTTAGAAATGCTACATCTAAAGAAATCCCAATCCCTCCGCACCACACGCTCCAGAGACCTCAACCTCATTACCACAATCAACAGAACATGTTGGAGGGACAGGCTCATAACCCAGAGACTGCCCATGCTATGGAATAGACTTCCCATACATGTCAAGCAGAGCACCTCACTGGCCCTCTTCAAGCGGAATCTTGATGAGTGGATGGGAAATAGAAAATTCACCCCAGGGATCACTCTAGTGGCTTTACTTGATAGAGGCACTGAGAACTAAGGTCAGGTGGCATGATGCCAGGGTATTCCTATGGGCTAGGCTTGTAAAGGCTCCAGGGTCATTAGCCTAGTACACACCTATGAACCTACAAACCTATACATTTCAAGACAGGTTATTATTTCTTATTGTGATAAGAAATATCTCTTTCAACCACAGTCATTACAAATATAATGTATTCAGTAAGAATGGAGATATACTTCTGATAAGCCTGAATGTGTTTGACTTTAAGAAGTCCTGGGAACTGCATTCCCATATAAGAGGCAGTATTACTGTCTGTAAATATATTTCAAATTAATAGATTTTCATGAGCTGAGTAATACAGGATGTGGTATGATGCACAGATACTTCATAACACGTACTGTCCTAAACACATAGTTGTACAATATGAGGAGTCAAGATGATTTTAGCTTAACTATTGCCCTCATCCTAGATATGCAAGTGCATTTTTCATTAATTATCATAATTATAATACTTAAAAACTTATACACAATCAATTGGATTTCCTAAGTAAGTTATTAATGACATATGCTACCTACAAAACTGCAGCTATCAAAGTATTACTGATATATTTTTGCAACCAACCTACTTATGATAGTCATTTTTATGTAATGTTACCTTCCTAATCAAAGTGTTGTTAGAAATTGCATTCTGATACCCTTTGTAAAAAAAGCTTCATTTGGATTTGAACCCTGGGACACTTGTGCTCTGTCTTGAAAGTCACTGCACTTCCACCTTGTACCACAGAGACAGCTACAAAACAAGTGGATGTTCTCCACTCAGTACTGTTCAGAGTGCTGATGTTTGCACATTGCTGCTAAGCTTGTTTGCACTACAGAAGATTGCCCAAATAAAAGTTTTCTCTTTTTTTTAACTTTTAGCAGATAAGCTTGATTGCACACTGCTCAGCAGCAAGCAAGTGCAGAAGGCAAGGAACAGGAAAAAAAGCATATGAAGTTGCACTGAAAGTAAGTCATAAATCTTGAGTAATAATTTTCCCATTCCCTTCACACAATATGGATTTGAACTGCAGAGCAATTCTAATATTGGTCCAAGGTCACTGCATTTACAGCTTGTGCCACACACACGCATGTGTGTATATATATATCAGGTGCACATCATTCACTTCAGTACAAACACCCCATGACACTGCCAAGAGTGTTTGCGCTTAGAAATACTACAGAAATGTATATTTATTTTATATGTACATATGTTTATTAATAGCACTTTCACCTATACTAGTTTGACAAGGGCATGATTTTTTAGGGATTGGTGTGTTATCTGCTGTACATTTTAGTGTGTTTTTTATCATGATATGGGTTCTGTGGTTGAATTCTACTGTGATTGTTGAATAGTTATGAACTTTATGAATATTAATTATATGGTTTTATCTTATTGGTTCAATGTTAATTGGGGGTGGATCTGTCTGTTTAAATTGAGCTTAGTAACAGTTTTCTAATTTTCTTGAAAAAGTCTCTGATTCGCCAGAGATTAAAGCGTTTGTTATACTGTTTATACCTCTTGGATTTTTATGTGACTACACCTTTTGTGTATTTTATTGAATAAATTCTTGGATAAACTGTGAGTTAGCTTTTGTACCTGAACCCACTGCTGCTGTTTTTGTCATTTGGAGTTTGTCTGGCCTACTACATTGTTTTATGGATCCTTCCTGCTTGGCAGAGGCAGAGGTGATATGTCTGCCAGAAAAAGCATATGGCAGCAGGTGGTCGCTGACATAAATACAGTGGGTGGCCATGCCAGAAACTATGATCAGGTGTGGCACTGCGCCACAGATATGATTACAGCATCCCACAAGAGGGCAGCTGTGGTAACACAAAAACAGATGGCTACAGTGAATGGTCTTGCTACTGAACCACAACTCACAGAAACTGCGAAGTTCCTGTCCACTGTCAGAAATCCCAACAGCTCAGCAGAGGGTACACACAAACTCCTTGATGTTGATGCTGATATGGATGACAGGCCAAGTGTGCCCCGAGAACAGTTTCCAGGTATGCTGTATATATAAGACATTTACTGCCATTCTCGACATCTATATGTGTTAATATTTATATACTACATTTGGAAACATTGAGACATGTAGCTTAAATAAGACACAGTCCAATAGAGACTGTGTTGGGGGAATGATCAGACTGCTTGATTCCGAGATATTTCTTAAGGGGAAGAGAGGCAGAGCATTATTCTCTTGCCCTTGGGGCATTTGCATTGTGATGCTTATTAGTCTTCTTTCCACTACCTTCCTCTTTTTCCAGGGACATCAGAATTTCCACCTGAAAGACCACCTGGACATGGTAAGCACAGACTTTCTTTGAATAGTAATAACCATTATTTAGATGTAAGTCTTAGGAGAGAGTAAATATTGTATTCTTTTAGCATCGGAAATTGTTTAACGTGTTTAGAGCACAGTTTGGATCATTTTTATTCACTATTTCTCTCTTCTTGTGTTTACTGCTTATTATCACAGGCAATCCTGATAGCGGCAGTGTATAACTCATACCACTTGATGTAAGGGTATTGGTAAGCTCTGATGATGATGGTGGTGATATAGAGGCACAGTCAAGGGGTGTAGAGGTTCAGTCTGATACTGAGGTTGTGGCTACATATCCCCATGGCCTTATTTTTGACACAGTCAGTATGCCTATGCATACCCATTCCACTGAGCCCTCAGATATAGGGCAGGTAGAAGGTAACACAATTGATTGGGGTAGTGTGGTAACTCTGGTTGCAGAGCTGGTTGAGTCTGCCCATAGCCATCATGAGGGTATGGTACCACACATGAAGGTTGCTAGAAATGCTTGTAGGGGCCCTAATGTCTACCCTCCTCCTGATGTTCTTGTGTCATTATGTGTCACCAGACATATGTATAGATTCGTCATGGAGGCAGAGGCATGAGAGAGAGACTCACTTAGCTATCCATGTATACATATATGTTACACCAGGGCCTCAGAGGAGATAGTGCCAGTCATACACTTGGTGCCTTCTGATATGTGTGACTGCCTAAACAGTGTGGATGACTCCCTGGATAGGATGAGTGATACACTGGACTGGGCAATGTCTGTGATAGAATGTCTACTGTGGGGAGGGTTGACATCCATATGTCCATAGACCCACAACATCCTCTGGTGTTAACCAGTGTTGCCATGCCAAATCCCAATCCTGTAGTGCCACTACTTCCACTGCTCCATCAGTGATTGAGTTGTCCCTACCCAGACATGGTAGATCACATGGCCATGGTTCTGGCAATACTTGTGAAGAGAACTCATTCAGCAGGCCTCATTCACATTCAGGTAGCACTCCCACTTTAAATGAGGGATGTGGAAGGGGCAGTGCAACTCCTGGCAGAGGCACTTTGCATAGTCAGGAATGTTGACACTGAACTGACAACTCTACCATGCACAGCTCACACCTGTCTGACATGCCAGGACATAGTGCTAGCACAGATCTTGATTATGTGCATGCAGACAAACACTCACATTTCACAAAATCTGCCCACACAAACTCACAAACATGCAAGCTAAGCCCAAATTAATGTTGATTATGATACATTTCATGTTAGTGGCCCTGAGATATTTTCTGCTTTTACCAAATGTTCACAGTGTTTCTTACTCACTCACACTCACTACTTTGGTACCAGCCTTGGCCTCCTGCCCTCCACCCTGCGCAAATGACAATGACTGTGCCCTGCCCTTAGTTCAGTTTGTTTTGATTTATGGTTGAATATATGTCTGATGCAGAAATTGGATAGCTAAGTGAGTCTCTCTCTCACTATGTTGATTTTATGCATATGTACTACATAAGAAGATTTGGGATGTTTTTTCTACATGCTCATTTTGGAACAATTTTCTCAGTTAGTATTGTAAGTCTTCCATTCAAATCATTGATATTGCAGTCCTGCATATTGCTCTACTTGTGAAACTGTTGATATAATTGTCCTATTGACTGTTTTGTGCACAGTGGTAAGTGACCAGCTTGATGCCAATTATTGTGTACAATGTATAGCTGTATATTGCAGATATCATTCCTATAAGCCAATAATGCCATGTGTGAACACCTCGCACAGGTTCTGCTTGAGTACATTTAGGACTAACAGTATGCAGGTATATTGGTTACTTTTATTTTCTTACACATTTGTTCACATACCACAGGCTCCACACTTATCTTGACAATACTGCAGGTACAAGTCATGTGTTTTGGGACTGTCTCTGTCTGATGCTATCTGTACAGAGCTATTATATGGGGAAGTAAAGTCTGTGAACATTGCCTGGCATCAATTTTAATATTTGTATGTGCTTAGGTTATGTGCACTCCTTAGCTGGTAAGTATGTGTGCTATCCTTTGCCTCTTAGCCAGGCAAAGGCATACTGTGCACACCTACATCTGCTGGCTACCTCTGCAGCTGAATGTTCTCCCTTAGAATCATATCTGTATATGCTGGAGGTGCTGGCACTGCCAGTTGTCCAGGAATGTATGGTCCTGGCCCTTGCAGTCCCTGTTGCATTTGTTTCCTCAAGATGATTTTGTGCAAAATAGCACAGACTCTAAGAAGTGCAGGGCAGCCCTGATATGTCTAGACAGCTGAACCGTGACGTCAGCATGCCAAATACATGCTCTGTGATGTTTCTAGTTTAAGTATGGGCTCCATTTTATATCCTTCTTCACTGAGTGTGTGTGAATTTCTGATGGGTGTTATGAGCTACAGTTATAGTGCATAACCTGCATTACCTAGTAGATGGCCTTATGGAACATCACCCCTACCAAACCTTGTGCAAAGCTGAGAGGTGTGCCATATGTGTGAGTCATGGTAATACCTGGGTTACCTGCGCACACATTGAGGTGATCCCTTTGGCATTACAGACAACCTGGCAGTTCATTGAGTGGAACCCTTTTTTGTTGATGTATGTCCCTCCCTGTTCCCTGTTCATGAGGTGAGGCTTTTATTTCTATGTGAATGCAGTCTATGGTCCTAAAAACTTCAGGGACGTGTGCTACAGCATAAAATTCCTGCATTGTTCTTGCTCTGTCCAATGGTGTGCTGAGAAAATAGATGTACTCCCTTGCATGTTCTAGTATAACATTAAGATTTTAGTTCAATATTCTGAAGATTGAGGCCTGTGACACACCTAATATATCCCCCGTGGGTCTCTGGAATGCACCAGTAGCTAATATCCTTAATGCTATACATACCTTAGTTTCACTGGTATAGGTTCTTCTTGATTTCCTCTGGGTGTGAGGTGGGTGCAGCAGAGGTTGCTGAGTTCCTGTAGTGTTTCCCTATCAGCTTTGTATCAGTCTAATATTTTGATTTCAAGCAATCTACGATATGTTAAATGGGGTCTGAACACCCTTCTTCCCCTTGGTCATGGTCTATCACCAGCAGCGGCAGCATAGATTTGAGCCTGTTGCACATACACATGCAAGAGGGCAGCAGAAACCCCAAATATTGCTTTTTTTAAGTGTGATGGTGGCTGTATTCCAATAGGTTTTGGAGTTCATGGTAAAAAGATACACCAACTCTACATGATTACTTTATAGCTTCCTGAATGGCTCCTCCATCTTGCATTGGTAAATTAGCACTTAATTCACCTTATTATGCTTTCACTAGTATACTCGGATGTTTAGCTTTGATTTGCAGCTCTACCACGACATTAGCAGAGCAAGATGTCACCATTTATAAATCCAACCCACTGTGTTTAAAGGTGTTTACCTGTATCTAGCAGCTATCATGGTGTCATGTTCCAAAATGCCAAAAAGTGTAGACTTGTTTTTTTTTTTTTTTTTTTTACTTTTACTCAGTTCTCTTGCAATGTTCTCATGTGCTGATGTTTAATACTATGTATTTAGTTGTACCTTCAGTATAAAATTATTATTGGTGAAAGATAATTGTATTCCTTTGAATTTAATATTATGTAAAATCATTGTATATTTACTGTATGATTTTTTTCTTGTGGAGAAAAATGCTTTATTCTTTATGTTTTGATAAAATAAAGTCTATCCTAGATATCCCAGGATGTACACATCTCATTTGCACCCCCCCCCCACACACACACAAGTGCAAACATATACATACATGTATATATATATATATATATATACACATACATGTATATATATATATATATATATATATATATATATATATATATATATATATATATCTGTGTATATATATATGTGTATAAACACACATTCCTACAGGCAATCAGGCAATCTTGTGGATTGTCTGTGTGTCTATATACATGTCCTTGGGATGTGAGATGAAACCAGAAACCCAAGTGAAGACTTATTTATTTATTTATTTATTTATTTATTTAATGAATGCTTGATTGATTGCTTTATGTATGTTTGTATGTAAGTAAGCAGGTATTTAAATTTGTTATTCAGAGTAGATCACTGATCACAAATGACCAATTTCAGTCTCAGTCCAGGAAAGGAATACTGTTTTACAATTACAGAGATATATTGGAAGAGGTAAAGTATATATAATTATGCATTTGTTGAGAATATACAGGAGTTGCATGCAGTAACAGAAATAAACATCCCTATATGCTGCATACATAAATAAATTAATATATCTTTTAACAGAGGATTATATTTCATGACTAAAATTGCATCTAATACAGACTGAGAGTTTGAAATACTTTTGGAATGCATTAATATAACAAGACTGTTAAGTACAGAGGGGATATAGCAGTGAAAATAGAGCACAGGTGTCAGTAAGTGGGAGTTTATGGCTTCATTAGGTTATGTGATCTGAGTTATCACACTGTCATTTTACCATTTTTAGGAGGTGCATTTTCATTGGGGAACAGAGTTTTGGGTAAGAGGATGTGTCTTTGAGTGAAGTTGATATAGATTACCAGATTTTGAGACCTCATACAGAGAAGCAGTGTTTAGAGCATTGGAGTAAAGTTTGATGGATTTAAAATGAGGGTGCAGAATGGTCAGTGTTTCTAACATTGTTGGATGATGAGTCACGTAGGTAGAGAAAACGTTTGGTTTTGTAATAGTTTGAACTGTGATCTGAGAAGAAGATCTGCTCTTTGTTCGACAAAAATACATTTTCCTTTTTGTAATGCTTTGCAATTGAATTCTTTTTATGAGTGTCATGAACCTGCATATTTTATTGGTGAATATTAGAATGAGTTGTTTTGAAGTTACTGTTAAAGGAATGTCATATTCTGGTTAGGATAATAAAATGTTTTCTCCTACTGCAAGTCTGGAGGGTTTTGAGAGGAAGGTGGAGAATTTCTAGCCCAGATAAGTAGTGGGTCTATTTTCTTTCTTGTATTCTTTAAGCTTAGGGAGAAACTGAGATAAGGATCTAGCCAAAATCCAAGTTATTTAAATGACTTAGTGTTTTCGACAGTGACTTTGTTGTAGTGATTAATTTGCAGGCTGCAGGCAGCTTTGTTTGCTTTTTGTTTTGGATGAATTGAATATGTTTATTGTTATTGATGCAGTGAATCAGGTGGAGGGAGTATGAAGTTGAAGTTGTTTTTGTAACTCTGTGAGGGATTTATTCCAGTAATATAGTAGCATGTCATCAGCAAAGAGTAAGAGTAGGAGATGAAGAAGATCTAGAGGCAGTTTGTTGGTGTGGGGCAAGAATGGACTCTGTAGAACACCTTGCTTCAAACTGGCTAGTGGAGAGAGAGAGAGAGGAAAAAAATTCAACATGTAAGTGTCAGTTAGATAGAACTTTGGAACCAAGGTAAGGCATCTGGGATAATGCCTACATCTAGTAGGTGGTATAGATGTAGATTATGATCTACTAAATCAAATGCCTTAAGTTGATAAAGACAGCACCTGTGAATTGTCCTTTGTCTGTCCTTAGTAGGATATCACCAGTAAGAGACAATGAGGCTGTTGATTTCTTCTGGCCAAACCAAAATCTATGTTGTTTGTTAGACAGGAGGTTATAGTCTGCTATACATTGTATTGCTTGGGTGTAAATATTTTTTTAAGGATTGTTGCCAGGGAAGGGAGGATAGAGATTGGACAGTAGTGTAGTGTGTTCAGTGGTGATGAGTTGTTTAGGATTTGCTTTATTAAAGCAAGTTTATGTATGTCTGTGTAACGAAAGGAGGTACTGCCAGCACAGCTAGCTGGAATTTTGGAAATGATATGTCATTTGTGAATATCAAGCTAATTTACATAAGATGATTGTGTTACAAATGTATTAGAACTATATGCTATGTGTATATCTGTATTAATGTTTGTGTTGAAAAGGTATTTGTAAAGTGCTGTGTTTAAAATGTATCCACTATGTTCCCTACTGGAAGAGAACAGAAATGTACATGCACTATTGCAACTGTTTAAATGTATATATTTTAATTGTGAACATTGGAATACAGGAGTTTAACCTCAGTCCAGCAAACTTTAGAAAAATATCTGAAATTAAATTACTTTATAGGCTACACCATAAAGATGTTTCAATGCAGTAAGAGGCACAAAGTCTGTACTGGGAAGCTTTCTGTATTTTCTTCTGGGTGACCTAATTGCTACTTTGGAAGCATGAAGGAATGTGATTGTTTTATGACTTCTAGCATCTGCCAAAGATCTGAGTAAAAGCACTTGTATGAGTATTTTACAGGTAGATGCTAAATACTGCCAGTTTCAGCAATGGGGGTTTGCATGAGAACTAGAAGTCAGATGATGAGAAATGATGTCATTCTGCAAGCTATCCCAGCAATAATATTTTAGATATTATTTTGAGAAGTCTCTTAGGGAGACAGAGCATTCTGCATTATGTCTTGGACCTGACAACAAGAACCATTCACCACATCACGTGCCTTGCTGTAATGAAGCAAGTTTCTAGGGAACAGTATAACTCTCTTAGATACAGTCAGGAAAATAGCAAAGCTTAGTTTAGATTTTATTTTTCTTTATTTGTGTGAGCCTGTACTGCAATGTTATTTTAAATATTTCCTGAGGTTTTCAACTCTGATGTCACTGTAAATATATATTTATTATTGCCTTATTCTGTTATTATTTATTATTAAATATATTTAAACCTTTCATTGTGGCTGATCTGCGTATTGATATATAAGTTTTGACAGTACTTGTATATTTATTTGGTGACATTGTGGGCCACTCCTAATAGCCTTGTTCTTGGTCAAACTACCATTTGTGTTAATATTAATATTAATAAAATATTACACAGTAAGATTGGACACCCTTTGTTAAGCACCTTAAGGTAGCTGGCAGGAGTGATTGGTGTCAGTGAAAACTATCTTATAGTCTGGGCATTAGGGGGCATAGCTAGTAAACCTCTGCCAGCCTTTCCCAGGTGTGTGTGTGTGTGTGTGTGTGTGTGTGTGTGTGTGTGTGTGTGTGTGTGTGTGTGTGTGTGTGTGTGTAAATCAAACCTCAAAGAGTGTGTGTGTCAGCTACTTGGGCAGGGACACAAAGCACTGGTTGGGCAGAGAGTGTGCTGCAAGTCTTGGCTTGGTCACTCAGCTAAGATCTCAACTCTATATCTGTGCCAATGGGGAGTCTCTTGTGGGGATCTGAAGGAAGAGTGGGAAACCAGCCCTGGAATAATTGTGGTCTCTGTGTGCTCTTAACGGAAATTGCATTTGATGCAGAGAGCTGCATCTGGAAATACGGTGTGAGTACCAGTTATCCTGCCAGTGAATGCCCCCCACTGTTGCCAGTGGTGAGGACTGAGACTCCTTGATTACTGGTTGGCAGTGGTGAGTAGTCACAGTTTGCATGCTGTTTTATGTTACGCATAGACTGAATTGCTGTTGGGGTTTTATGATCTCTGCACTAGCTTATGAACTAGGGGTGGATTCCATCTGATCTTTGAGAACTGTCAAACTTTAGGTTTTAGAGAACTGGCAACATGTCTTTTATTTTAATATATCTTCTTCTTCTTCTTCTTCTTCTTTCAGCTGCTCCCGTTAGGGGTCACCACAGCAGATCAACTGTTTCCATTTCTTCCTGTCCTCTGCATCTTGCTCTGTCACACCAACTGCCTGCATGTACTCTCTCACCACATCCATAAACCTTATCTTAGGCCTTCCTTTTTTCCTGTTACCTGGCAGCTTCATCCTTAGCATCTTTTTCCCAATATACTCTGCATCCCTCCTCAGCACAATTTCAAACCAACGTAATCTTGCCTCTCTGGCTTTGTCTTCAAACCTTCCAACCTAGGCTGACCCTCTAATATACTTATTCCTAATCCTGTCCATCTTCATCACACCCAGTGCAAATCTTAACATCTTCATCTCTGCCACATCAAGCTCTAACCCCTGCCTTTTTGTCAATGCCACTGTCTCCAACCCGTATAACATAGCTGGTCTCACTACCCTCTTGTAGACCTTCCCTTTCACTCTTACTGGTACTCGTCTGTCACAAATCACTCCTGACACTCTTCTCCACCCACTCCATCCTGCCTGTACTCTCTTCTTTACCTCTCTTCCACACTCACCATTACTCTGAACTGTTGATCCCAAGTACTTAAACTCATTCACCTTCGCCACTTCTACTCCCTGCATCCCCACCATTCCTCTGTCCTCCCTCTCATTCACACACATATATTCTGTCTTAGTCATGCTGACCTTCATTCCTCTTCTCTCTAGAGCATATCTCCACCTCTCCAGGGTCTCCTCCACCTGTTCCCTACTCTCACTACAGATCACAATGTCATCTGCAAACATCATTGTCCACGGGGACTCCTGTCTGATCTCATCTGTCAACCTGTCCATCACCATTGCAAATAAGAAAGGGCTCAGAGCTGATCCTTGATGTAATCCCACCTCCACCTTAAACACATCCATCACTCCCACCGCATACCTCACCATTGTCACACTACCCTCGTACATATCCTGTACCACTCTTACATACTTCGCTGACACTCCTGACTTCCTCATACAATACCACAACTCCTCTATAGGCACCCTGTCATATGCTTTCTCTAAATCCACAAAGACACAATGTAATTCCTTCGGACCTTCTCTGTACTTCTCCATCAACACTCTCAGAGCAAACATTGCATCTGTAGTGCTCTTGCCTGGCATGAAACCATACTGCTGATCACTAATCATCACCTCCCTTCTTAACCTAGCTTCCACTACTCTTTCCCATAACTTCAGGCTGTGACTGATCAGTTTAATGTAGTTACTATAGCTCTGCACATCACCCTTATTCTTAAAAATCGGTACCAAAACACTTTTTCTCCATTCCTCAGGCATCCTCTCACTTTCCAAGATTTCATTAAACAATCTAGTTAAAAACTCCACTGCCATTTCACCTAAACACCTCCATGCTTCTACAGGTATATATATGTAAAGTAAAATTACAGAATGTAGGGAGGAGGTGCTAGACTTGGGGGAATGCTCATTATGGTGGAATGGGCTGTGTGTAGGTTGCTGAATTCTAATAGGAATTCTGAGGATGGGAATGTATATGGTGTTTAATGAGACTATGCTTTGTTTCTCCATATGAGCCTGTTTATCTCTTTACAGAACTGTTTGGATGCATAGGGAGTTTTGTGTTGATTTAATTAGCTGGGATTTATACCTCCTAATGGCTTGCTTCGTATAGTTTCTGAGTAAGAGAAAGGTTTTTATTAAGTAGGTTTCTTAAGTTATTGGTAAATAATTCAGCAGCAATGTTGGTTTCAGATACATTTAGAAATTCAAATCAGTTGTGTTTGCTAAGGAAGTTTTTTTTCGAAAATGGAGTTTGATTTGGCTCTAAAAGACATGACTTATGATGGAATCTTGTGGTGATGAGAATTTAGTAGAAAACTGACAGTGTAGTGATTGCTGATAGATGATGTATGGATAGTCATATCTGTCACTAGTGTGGGGTTTTCAGTGATTATGACGTATAGCAGGAAATGCTTATTAGTTTTTAGATTTGGAGATGTTGGTTGCTGTAGAAGGGTATTGCATTTGTCTATGTATGATGGAGATTTGAGGTAGAATAAATCCAGGTGGAATGATTTGTTATATTTTGTGAATATGTTAACTAGTAGACAGTTTGGCAGGGTATCAGTACTGGGGTTAGCCTGAGCTACAAGTTGAACCTTGAAATGGAATTTGGAAAAAAAGGAGGAAATACATGACATAATTCATTATGGTTGTCATGACATGTACACTTCCATGTAAATGTAGTAGTATGTTTTCCATATTCATTAACCACCCTAACATGGTGCTGCATGATCCTCTAGCACATGCTAATGAGGCATTTCAATGGACAGGCATATGCTAATTAGCCAATTGCCCTCCCCTGGAACTGCCTCCACAAAGGTATCTAAAAATTGAGAGATATGTAGATCAGCATGGCTGTTCTCTCAATGTTGTGGTATTGAACATGGCCAAAATGTGGTGTGCAACTACATACCACAGCCATGGTACAGGATCAGGGTGGGGTGATGCACTACAACACTGGAGATACTCTTTATGTTCCTTAACAGCACCAACAGCAGTATAGGGATTGGTGGGTGGGGGATATACTACACTACCAGGGATTACTCTTACACAGAAGTGCCATAGTGGTTCCTACATCACAACAAAGAATGGGGGATGTGGGAACCATTAGGCCACCAGGGATAACAAATACTGAAGTTCCATAACAGAGTGGGCATCACAATGGGGATTGGGGGTGTAGGAAACCACTAGACCATGAAAGATAACATATACTGAAATGTCAAAGCAGCATGGACATCACAGTGGGTCTGAGTATGTAGGAAGCCACTAAACCATAAGGGATGACATATACTGAAGTGTCATAATAGCATGGATATCACAAAGGTGATTGGGGGTGTAGGAAACCACTAGACCACCAGGGATAACATATACTGAAGTGCCAAAGCAGTATCGACATCACAGTAGGATTGGGGGTGTAGGAAACCACTAATCCACCAGAGATACCATATACTGAAGTGTAGTGATGGCACCCACATAACAGCTGGAATTGGGGGATGGGAATACACTAGACCACCAGAGCATTATAGATATACTTCTGTAATAGCACTTCATATACTGTATTACAAGGGTGAGGGAAAACATATGAAGGCAGATGTATTAGAGACAGGTACCATATGTTCGTGTTTTGTATATTTGTTCATGTAGAAGAGTGACGGGGGAATGACACTGCCTACACAAGCAGCAATTTAATACCATTGCATGCAGAACAGCAGTGATCTGTCGTGGTAATAAATGAGATTCAGAGGCATGCAAATTAGCTATTAATGCAGTCTTACCTCATCACAGCTAACGTCTCTGAATCACAAATTAGCATATGGCTTGTGCTAGATCCTTTAATAAATCCCTGGGATAGACTCCAGAAAGAAGACACCCTAGCAGGGAATCAAACTGAAGAGCTAAATACTGTGAGGAAATAGCACTAACTACTCCTGACTTTTTATAATCTGTCTTTCTTGTCTATACTTTAGACATTTCTAGTCATCTATCAAAGTCAGGGAGATTTTTTTTAATGAAAATTCAAATTTAGA
Source organism: Protopterus annectens (assembly GCF_019279795.1). Lineage (NCBI taxonomy): Eukaryota > Metazoa > Chordata > Ceratodontiformes > Protopteridae > Protopterus > Protopterus annectens. The sequence continues at coordinate 200,757,249 of NC_056725.1, read as the reverse complement.
TAATAGTTTTCTTCTACCTTTCACCAAGGTGCAATTGAATAATTTGAGCTTTCATTTCATTGCTGGTATTTAGAAAAACAGTTTTTGACAAGACCTTTTGATCATATATAATATGTGCCTTTGTTTTTGTTCTTCTTGTATAGCATTTCTGATTCTGAAAATAAGAGTTTGGCACTTTTCTTTGTTTAGAAATATTTACATAATTCACTTTGCACATCAGCAAATTGACTCTATCAATAACATATAGATTTTGTAGCAGTTATGTTTTTAATCTTGCATAAAACAGTTAAACATTTTGAGAGAGGATCTAAACAGATATGTATCACAGTCAGTATGCCAAACATTAGGAAGTCTTGCATACGTAGAGATAATAATTTCAGCCTTCATTTTTAATCACTGGAGATTGATAGTTTCATTTTTTTTTTTTTTTTTTTTTTTTTTTTTACATTCTGTGGATTGTTTTATATTCTTTATAAAATATAGGACCTGGTTCAGAAAGGTTACTGTGAGGTGTACAAGAGATTCACAGGCAGCTCCTACCATGGTGCAGCAACATGAGGAACACAGAGGACTGCTTCTGCAGTTATGCTAAATGCTAATAAGACATTGCAGAATATAGGTTCATAGGTTCATAGGTAGGTACTAGGCTAGCTGCCCAAAGGCATTTATAAGCCTAGCCGGAATGTGTTGGTTTACGCCACCCCCTTAGATTAGTTACCTGTGCCTCTGTCCAGCAGAGCCACTGAAGTGATCCCTGGAGTATAGTTTCTGTTTCCCATCCACTCGTCAAGGTTTCTCTTGAAGAGTGTTAGCGAGGAGCTCTGCCTAATGTAGATTGGAATCTTGTTCCAGAGCATGGGAAGTCTCTGGGACAGGAATCTTTCCCTCCAGCACGTCCTTTTTATTGTTGTGGTGAGGTTTAGATCGCTAGAGCATGTGGCTCGAGGGATATGGTTTTCTTTAGGTGGAGCATGTCCATCCATTCTGGGTTGGACATGGCCTTGTATGTCAGGCAGAGATCACCTCTGAGTAGGTGGTATGCAACTGAGTACAGCTGGAGTTTCTTCAGTCGAGCTGCATAGGGCATCTGTTTGAGGTCAGTGATCCTCTTGGTGAGGTACTTCTGTGGTCTTTCCAGCTGTTGCAGGTGTCTTGTAAGGTACATCCCAAATGGGGCGTTGTACTCTATGATGGGTCAGATGAGTGATGCATAGAGGGGCACAATGACCTCTTTTGATCTGGATGCAAACCCTTTTGTGATTAGGTGGGCCATATAGAAAGATTGTCTAACCAATCTGGCAATGCGATTGTCAAAGGAGAGGTTACTATCTATTTGGGTCCCCAGATCCCTTATTACATCTTCCATAATTAGGGGGCTACCACCTATGTGGTAGTTTGTGAGCACTATGTTTTTTCCAAAGGGGATGGCTATGCACTTTTTGGCATTTAGCTTGAGGACATGGTTTTGACACCAGGTATCTGTCTCAGTGAGACCCTTTTAGAGGATGTCGGTGTCAGCTGGAGTGTCAGCTATAGCCCCTAGTTTGCAGTCATCTGCGAACTTGGTCAGCCATAGTCCTCCTGTACTAGTCTGTATCTCTGAGAAGTATATTCCGAACAGGAGGGGTCCTAGGACTGAGCCCTGGAGAATGCCACTTGTAACCGGTTTAGAGTCAGACCTAGCTCCTGCAACTCTTACCATGTGGGTTCTGTCTGTGAGCCAGTTGGCAACCCATCTCATCACGTAGGGATTTATTTTCAGGCTGGTGAGCTTGTCTATAATACCTGAATGGGGAATGGTATCGAAGGCCTTTGCGAGGTCTAGGTAGGCTGTGTGGACCACCTTTCCCTTGTTAACAGCCTTGGTAACTGTCTCAAAAATGTCTACCAGGTTTAGGAGGCATGATCTGCCCTTAACAAAGCCGAATTGGGTAGGGTCCAGTGTTTGGAGGTTCCCAATGTCTCTGTTAATGAGATCCATGATGATGCACTCTATAGCCTTGCAGACCAAGCTAGTCAGGCTTATAAGGTGATAGTTCCTGGGGTCTGTTGTGGCTCCACCTTTGTGGAGCGGAATAACTGTTGCTGTGCGCCACTCTATGGGCACATAGCCTGTGGAGAGACTGAGTTTGAACAGTGTGTTTAAGTGAGGGGTTAGTTCATCTTTGAGCTCATGTAGGATGCAACCTTGGATACCGTCCGGTCAATTGATGCTGTGTTTTTGGCTTTGGAGAGGGCTATTGGTGTCTGTGATTTCAGGGGCACTACATTCTTCTGGTATGGTTATGGGTCCTTTTGGGGGTGAGGGGGGGGGTTGAAGTTTGCAATGAACCTGTCTGCCAGGATGTTGGCGATATAGGTCAGTTCAGTGTATTTTGTGCCATTCTGCATTAACTCCGAGCAGATCTGAGAATTGCCACTTAGAGTCTTGACATAGCTAAAGAATGCCTTGTGGTTATCTTTGGAGTCCTTGGCAATTTTTCTTTCGAAACTAGCCTTGGATGATTTTATGAGGGATTATAGTTTCCTGCTGATGCTGATCAGGGATGTCTTCCCTACTTGGGATTTTACTCTTTTCTGTACTAGTTTCCTCCTTCTATTGTATAGCTTGTTTATGGCAGGGGTCCACCAGAGTGGTTTCCTTTTCTTGGAGGAGTGAGTTTTGGATATGCTTGGAATAGCATGATCCATGCATTCATGTAGGTGCCCGTAGAGTGCATTTGTAAAGGATTTTGCAGCTTGGACAATGTTATCCTTTAGCATGGGGGCTTTGAAACTTTCCACATCGGTCTTAAGTAAGGTGAAGCTTGCTTTTGAAAAGTCTTTCACAGTGGTTTCTTTGACCAGGGGGTGGGGGTGGAATGTGGATATCCAGAGTGATTAGTTTATGGTCAGATCTAACCAGCAAGGGGTTGACCTCTGGTGTGGAACACCGGTCGCCCATGCTGGTGATGACCATGTCCAACATGTTGTCACCTCTGGTGGGAGTGTTGACCAGTTGATCCAGGGTGTTAGAGTTTATAAATTCTAGGAAATGTTGGGCAAGGGAGTTAGTACTTGAGTAGTTCTCCCAGTTAATGTTTGGATAATTGAAATCACCCAATATTAGGGTGTTTGGTAGGACCTTTATGTTTCCCAGTGTTTCCAGAAATGTGGAATGAGGGTCCAGGGACAAGGTGGGTGATCTGTAGCAAGCTACAATTTGGATTGCAGTTTTGCCCGTTGTTAGTTGCACATGGATGATCTCTGAGGCATCGTGCTGTGCCACTAACCTGGAGGTGTGGGTATCCTTGATGAATATGGTTACGCCCCCACCTTTTGTATTTCGGTCCAGGTTTTGTGGCCGAAATGTATGGTATGAGTTGTAGCCTGGTAGTGCTGGGGTGCTCTCTGGAGCCTTAAACCAGGTTTCTGTTACTACACATATATTGATTTTCTCCATACTGAGGAGTGCCTCGAGTGCATGCATTTTGAGATTTAGACTTCTGGCATTGAGTAGCATTACCCTCAGTTTTTTTGTTACTTATGCTATTTACGGCAGTGGGTTTGTCTTTTGAGCCTTGCCTAAAAAAAGGCACTATGAGGGTGGCAAGAGCCTTGGCCAGTATTCAAAAGCCTAAGGGTGACAGGTGCAAGCCATCTCTAGCAAAGCAGTGTGGCTTGTCGAGCATGTCATCCCAGGCTGACAGACACTGGATCCCCTTTGAATGACACCAGAAGCTTAGCCAATTGTTGAAATTGATAATTTTTTCTTTATACCATGATATAATTCTTGGTGAGGGCAGAATGCTACTCAGGATCAGGGTCATACCAGCCTGGGCTACGTGATCAGAGAGCTCCTCCATGTCTCTTTTCATGCAGTCCAGGGATGTACGATTCAGGTCATTCACACCAACATGGACAATGACAGAGTCGTATTTGTACTTGTTCCGGAGTGACCTGAGTGCTTGTGTTATGTGGAGAATCCTGGCACCCAACAGGCAGCTAACAGTAACCTTCTCCTTGTTCAGCCTAGTGAGTGGGATGTCAGTGTGCCTGACTATAGAGTCACCTATTACTAGTGTGTTGGGTATGTTATTTTGCTTTAGGAGCTGTGATTGCATGGTACACTGGTTTTGTGAAGTATATGCTTCATGGTTTGTGTTGGGGGGGGGTGGAGGTTGCTTGGATGTCTGCTTTGGAGGTCTCTGTTGCTTTTGCAAATTTTTATTTAGAGCCTCCGAGAATGTTTTCATGTATTTATGTGTGTGTTTTGCCAGTGCTGGTTTCATATGTCTATGTGAGACTGGTGGTGTGATGCAAGTAATTCCCTTCTCCTCTTAACTGCTTGGTCCAGTCTTTGGTTGAGAGAGCTTAGCCTCCAGTTTGGCTGTATAATTGCATCTCTTACATGTATTAGTGTTTGGTGGTAGGAGGAGAGGGTTGTCTGTGTACATGAGGCAGTTGTAACATTGCCTCAAAATGCCCAGATTCACCGGTTGGACCAGAAAGTACATCTGAAACTGCTCTTTGGACATGCCCGGATAGGTACAGTGAACTGTTTTACTGATTGGCTGGTGAGGTCGAATAGAGAGCCTTGTCCTTCTCTACAGTATAGAGGGGTCTAGTGCTAAGGTTTATTAGTGCTTGCTATGAGTTTTGAGCAAGTGCCGGGCTGAGAAGTGATTGGTTTGAGTGCTTAAGTTGAAAGTTTGTCTAGTTCCAAGAGGTAAATTGAAGAGCAGACTTTGTGGAGTCAGGAATAGTTATACCCCAGCTAACCGGCGCTGCCCGGCACGCAAAACCGCTCTAATGTGTGTTTTATAGCAGGGAAATGAAAGACATGGAAATTTGCCCAAAATGGCCAATAAACTACTAATTTCTGGGTTGAAACCACTCCTCCAGGGACAGATAGGCTGCTCAAAGCTCCCCTCTCTCACAGATGAACAGAGAAACTTCCTTCTATCCAAGTAAGGTATGGGCAAACACAGAAACTTGTAACACAGCCCTGAATTCAGCACTAACCTGAAAACTGGACTATACTAGCTTAGAAAGGTGGGAAAACAAGTATATATTTTTTTTTTCAGAAAATAAAGCAGATACAATAAAAAACACTGTAAATGCACAGAAATGGCTATCACACTTGAGTGTGTAGCCTACAACAGTTAAACAGGTAATTTAAACACAAAAATGACTTTGTTAAAGTGCAGGCAGTAAAATAAGTACAATATGTAGCTGAAACAAGCTTTTTAAAATCACAGAAACTCTAAAAAATCAGTGTTTGGGTGGAATTAGCTAAAGGCAGCAAGAAAATGCAGAAAAATCACTCCAAACTCTCTTTTGTCTCTCTGCTGCTGTAGAACTCTGCAGGGCACCAGGCAGGAGCTTGCTGAGCTGTATGCTAATTAGCCATGTGCTCTCCCTTATAACTGGCTACAGGAAGGCATTTATGCAGCCAAGTGATTCTTCTAATTTAGCATGGCCACTCCTGGCTGCTTGCATTAATGAACACAGTCAAAAGGCCATGTTCACTCATCATTGTAGAGGTAAATACTGAGGAGTTTAATAAGCAAGTAGTGTCACTTGTGTATGAGTGGGTGTATGCGAGGGGCTGTATGTGTCAGTGTGTGTCTGCCTGAGAGGTCTTAGTAAGGGGGGTTTGTTAGGAGGGATAGGTGAGGTGTGTGTGTGTGCGTGTGTGCTATCACATTTCTGCACACCCCAAACCTAATAAGCAAAGCCTGCAACACTGAGCTGGGAGGGACTGATAGGCACCACAACAGAGGCAGGAAAAAACACTAGACACCAGGGAGAAGGTTTTGTGCCATAGCAGCACTTAAACATAATGGGGTGGGGACAAAACACTGGACACCAGGGAGAATGTCTCATGCCTTAATAGCACTTAAATGTATTGGGATGGGGGGATGCTACTCACCAAGCAGAACATTGAAGACACCATAGGTACTCAATACAGCATGCCTTAAATGCACTTAATTACAAATAAAAAAAGAACTGTTGCAGAAAACATCTAGACACCACCACTGTACCCTCCTGCCTAGGATCATAGGAAGTTACTAGACTAATGGGCCTGAGGCCCTTATAAGCCTAAGCAAGAGTTTAGCCCATGTTTAGACACGTCGGCATCCAAAGCCCCTGTCCAGCAGAGACACAGGTGGAACCCCAGGGGTGTATTTTCTGTTTCCCATCCAGTTATCTAGGTTACATGTGAAAAGGGATAATGAGGTACTCTGCCTGACATGGAGAGGGAGTCTATTCCGCAGATGGGGGAGTCTCTGGGACAGAAATCTGTCTTACCAATAAGTCCTAATGATGTTACAAACCAGATGTAGGTCATGCGTGTGGGTTACTTGAGTGGAGCTTGACTTGCAGATATGCATTAGTCCCATCAAGGCAGGGTCTGAGACTGCTTTGTATGCCAGACAGTGGTCACCCCTGAGGAGTCTGTATGAAACTGAGTAGAGAGACAGGGCTTTTAGCCTATCTGTGTAGGGCAGATGTTTCAGGCCCTGGATTCTTCTGGTGAGGAACCTCTGTGGTCTCTCCAGCTGCTGCATGTGCTTTGCGAGGTACATGCTGAAGGGGTTGTTGTACTAAATAATTGGCCTTATAAGGGAAGAATACAGGGATGTTATGACCTCCTTGTCCCTGGATGAGATACCCTTACTTATGAGGTGGGACATGTAGAAAGCTTTCCGTACAACAGAAGCAACATGGTGGTCAAAAGTCAGGTTGCTATCAACCTGGGCGCCCAAATCCCTCACAACTGATTGCGTGCTTAAGACATTGTTGTTAAAGTGATAATATGTGGGGACATCACTCTCACCAAAGGGGATGATAATGCATTTTCTGACATTCGGCTTGAGGCCATGTTTCTGGCACCAGTCATTTGTTTGGGTAAGACCCTCTTGGAGGACATCCACATCGCTTGGGGAATTGATGACCGCGCCTAGCTTGCAGTCATCTGCAAACTTGGACAGCCATAACCCACTGGTTTGGGCCTGCATCTCAGAGAAGTACATCCTGAATAACAGAGGCTCCAAGACCGATCCCTGGGGTACGCTGCTCATTACGGGTCTACTGCTTGAGGTGGCTTCCCCTATTTTGATTAAGTGGAGTCTATCAGTGAGCCAGTTTGCTACCCATCTGATAACATATGGATTGATGCCTAGTTGAGAGAGTTTATCTATTATGCCCATGTGGAGAATAGTGTCAAATGCTTTGGCCAGGTCAAGGTAGGCAGTGTGCACCATCTTCCCCTCATCCATGGCTTTGGCGACTGTCTCAAAGAAGTCAACCAGATTTAACAGACATGACCTCCCCTTGACAAAGCCACACTGTGTGGGGTCAAGTGTTTGGAGTTTGCCAATGTCCCTGTTAATGAGGTCCATGATAATCCATTCCATGGTCTTGCAGATCAAGCTAGTTAGGCTGATGGATCTCTAATTTCCAGGATCGATGAATGCTCCACCTTTGTGTAAAGGGATGACAGTGGCTGTCCTCCACTCGACTGGGACAAAGCCATTATTCAGGCTTTGGTTGAATAGGGTACCTAATGGTGCTGCAAGTTCATGCCTGAGTTCATGTAGGATGCAACCTGAGATGTTATCGGGTCCCGTGGAGGCTGTATTTTTTGCATTTGAGAAGGCAGTGATGACCTGTTCCCTAGAGATAAGGGGGGGCAGGTACTGGGGATGTCCTGATTTACTGATGGGGGGACAGAGGGGTGAAGTTTTCACTGAATCTGTCAGCCAGTAGGTTGGCTATATGTGTCCTTGACCACCAGTTCTGAACAGATCTAGGCGCTTCCTTTGAGACTGTGGACATATGTGAAGAAGGCCTTATGATTCCATTGTCTCTAGTATATTAGTCCTTTGCACCTCCACTAGACATCAGGTATACACTAAACAAAAATATAGCAGTTTAAAAAAAAACAACTACAAAGGGGAGGGATTTGCACCTTGCACCCTTGCTACAGTAAACTTCAGCACTGCACTAACTGATAACTTTGTGTGGCAAGGTTTTTTAAAATATATTGAGAATCTCAGGCACTATAGGCATTATTTAATGCCTGCAATACTTCGTAACATGTGCAGGAAAGGTGTGGGGAACATTAGACACACCTCTAGACCTCGTATTGCAAGAAAGCAAGAGAGAGCCAAAATTAGTGGTGGAACAAAATCAGGGATGGATTTGAATTATTCCTCCTAGAAACTTAGAAAGTCACTTGTAAAACTGCTTTTGCACTGCCAGCATTTACTGAAGGATATGAAATGCGAAATGTCTGATATTAACGACTGACTGAAATCATCGGTGATTTATGAGATCGGGAAAGAGAAGGCATCAAGGCCATTCTCACAACACAGGGACAGGTATGGAGTATGTGTGTGCATGTGAGTGTACATGTGCGTGTGCGTGTGAGTGTACGTGTGCGCATGCGTGTGTGTGTGTTTGTGTGAATGAGGGAGAATACCTGTACTAACACAGTGCAGTCATTGCCATTAACTACCACACAAAAGCACTGATGTGTCCTTCAATCACCAAATGCTACATCAGGAAAACAGGGCCTTTTGCCGCAGCCCTTAAAGTGAGTGTTGGAGTTCTTTCTAAATCTCCAGGATAGTGTGAGCCATTTTATTCTCTTGAGTTGTGCATTAATTACTTCAGTAATGCTACACATAGTATTGTTGCTTGTGGTTTTGCCTCTCTGGATTCAGAATTCTGAAGCATGCAAGCTATATGCTTTAGAATAATAGCTTAGGAAGACATCAATGTTATCTGATATAATAAATAAAATCATGGATGACAGAAAATATACATACTTTTGAAAATAAGTTTCTCTATACTTCAATTCAATTAGATGTCCTCACTGAAACTATGAGGCCAAAATATCTCTGCCTCGATACTGCTGTTTGTCTGTTTCGAGTGTGTGAGTTTCAGTTCTTGTAGTTAGTTGAAATACTTTTTTTCAGTCTTTCAGAGAATCATTCTTTCCAGTTCACAGGTAAGAAGGTGCTAAAGGGAGCTGTCCATTCCTAAGAATGATGTGCTAGAAATAGTTACTTTCAGTGACACGGCTGGTTGATGTGCAATTTGCAACCATCCTTCCCCATTCTACGAAACTAATGCCTGTCCTCTCTTACTCCGAGCAATCTGCAGATTGCATGACTGAACTTAGTGCTGTCATACAAGTCTATATCTGGAATTAACTATTCCATATCGTGATGAAATAGATTGCTGAAGGCATCCTTTTCTTCTTATCTGCTGTCTCACAGGTGTTTTTTTAATGCACACTGAAGTCAGCATTTAAGAGACTGTAACAGAAACATCGTGTCATTTTCTACTATTTCTATATCATTGGCTATCTTATATCTTACAAAACGAATAGTGAAGAAACAACAAGAACTTAAAGTCAACAGGATTATCTGTTCCATAGTGCAGACTGCAATTTTAATGTAAATAAACAGACTTCACAAGTTGATTGTGTATACTATACTTACCATGAAGCATCCATACTATTGTTCATATTCTGGACTCTTAAGAGCTCAAGTTTGTCCTTAGTTGTTCTTCGTATGTGGTCTCCTTATAGTTTGCTTCTTCCAATATTTTACAGCTACTGGCTTTTGCTGATGCTTGTCTGAATCACATGACCTGACTCTCCTTATGCTTAAAATGTTATTTATGCTGTATCACTAGACAGCTCTGTGACACCATCTTTCATAATGACTGCTTTTATCAAATTTCCTACTTACATTAGGCATATCTTATTTGCTATTTTGTTGGTAACTGTGCAAAGACAATGCTGGAAAAAAAATAAGTTGTGTGTCTTTGTGGTAATCAATATGATAAACTGAAAATAAGTAAACAACCATAAGAAAGAACACCAACAGTTGTCTTTTGTATACTACACCTCTCAGTATGTAACTGATTTAAGTTCTTTAAGAAATGCAGACTCGTTCTGAACTGTAAGTCAAAACATAAGTTTTTTTGTACATATGGCCAAGTTAGATGATGGTATCAATCTCCTTTTCAATGGCACAGTATGCACTTTTGCACATAGTTCTAAAGTAGATAGTCTCACTGCATTTTGCCTATTATTATATCATGTATTGACACATCCATTGTTAATTGTCAGTTGACAGATCCTGGTTTGCTTTATTCAGAACTATTCTAATGTATATAAATAATATTAGCTTTGACATCTGTGGAGAAGTTCACAGGTGATGAATACCACAGTATTTGGGGTTTGCATCTCATGTATATTCCATTCTCTTTTCAAGGCCTTATGTTTTTAGTAAAACTTCTTCACAGTGCTGCACTCGCCTCTAGGCTTACTATCTGCTACATACAAATTGAGCAGAACAGATGTTTCATCATTTTGGTTATATTTATCATTTTTGCCATGTGTGATGCACTTTTCTTGCATTATCCCGTACAGACACCTATGACACATTTGAATCTTGTTACCCTAGATTCTTATGTCTAGTGTTTATGTAACTTATTGCTTTATCTAGAAACTGCAACAGCCCTTTGATTAAACTTTGTTTAATTTGAACTGCAAGACATACTATTAAAATGTGGACTCTCTGAACTATTTTTATTTGGACAGCTGAAAAGTATGGTCTTACAATGGCAGAAATGTATTCAGACACTGTAAGATATTTACTGCCACTCAGTGGAACAATTATTGACATCCCTGCACTCATTCCTAAAATGCAAAACTGGATTTCTTCAAAGGTTGTTATAGTTATAAAACGTTCCACACCCCGTTTAGCATTTTGAGTTAGTTATTATTCAAGTCATACAACATACCTGACATTGTTTTACATCAAACCTGACAGTTTACAACATTCCATTTGACACTTACAAACTACTAACACTTGCCTGTGAAAAGTTTTGCAGTTTACTTACTTATGTTTATTTTTCAGGGTAAGTAAACTGTTCCACCCCAGTCCAAGTATTGCCATTACTTTAGTGTCTCCCCAATGGCACGCTGCCAGTGCTGGAGTTACCCCAATACATTTATCTTGCCAGGACTAAAGGAAACCTCCATGAAAAAGCACAACATTTACTCAAATGTCTCCTTATTGCAAATAATCATTATTTCATAATACTTTGTTCCAACATGCAACACTTTGGTGCAAAACTATCACTTTCAATTCAGTTTCTTGTCTTTTAATTGGGAGCCATGTCTTATATGAAAGGATATTCTCCAAAAAGTTTTATAAGCTCAAAACACAATAAGAATTAGTGCTTTTGTCCACAACCAGTGTATGAACTTCTTCAGACCAGATTGAAGGAGATGATACACTGGTTGTGGACAAAAACGTTAACTTTTATTGTTTTTTGATCTTATAAAACTTTTTGGAGAATACCCTTGCCTTTGGTTTGTTATTTTAGTTTACTTAAATTTGTTTTTTTAGTATTATATGAAAGGATCACAGTCTATGTGGCATGGTGATGCAGAACAACCTGCCCTGTAGTTACTGAACCACAGTACTGCATCATGCAATCCATCCATGTGAATGTTTGGTACAAATGTGTCACATGGTGTAAGGTATTAGTGTAAAACTTCCTATACATGTAAAAGTGGGCTTTTTGGTAAAATGTCCCATGTTTCTGGGTAGAATTCCATTAATTCTGGCCAGTCAAACTTGTTGGACCACTAATTGCAGGGCTGATAATGTACTGATGAGAAGGTTTAACATGACACGTCTGTGTGATGTGAAGACTATCATTGGTGGGTGCACTTTACATTTACAATAATCTCCTGTGGTACTCATTGTTTGTTGGGGGAGGCAAAATGTCATGCCTAACTGTGCAGACCTGGTATTGCTGGTGGGGGGGACGACACATTTTGCACCTGTGCTTCTGAAATTGTTTTTGAAGGGGTTGATCATAAAACTTAGGTTGCATATATGGTATATTGTGTAATACATTTACAACGTGTTACTGTGTGCCTGAGTAGCAAGCACTCTGTAGGTCATAACAGGGGGGTGTCAGTGACATGCTCATAGATGGCCTGCATTAGGGGTTCAGGCTGCTAGGTGATGAGACATTTTCTTGCAGTATATTTGGTTGGAAACACATGGCTGAACTGAAATTTAGTTGTAGATTGAAATGGCTATTGCAGATTTACCACACACACAGCAAAGCATGCAGCACCATATCCATAGCTTCAATAAATAAGTGCATGGTGGGGTAGATAATGTGCATGTCCCCCTCCAAAGGCACCTAGAGACAGCAAGCCATATGGCAGGCATCAGCAGCAGGGGGACAGTGGGCATGTCAGTAGCAGTGAAAGTGCAGTGCACATTGGACAGTGTTTTCACTAATGGTGTTTGAGGACCATTACCCACTTCAGGGTGTCTAGGGAACATTGTCTAAAACACATACTGTGTAATTACAGCAGCTGCTTGATTTCTTCCATGATGTAGCATCCTTCTACATGTTGCAGATGTATAAGCATGTACTCTCTGTCAAGCCCAAGATACATTACTTACCTGACCCCCTCCCCCCAGACTTGGTTATTGATGCTACAGGCATGCCATTGTGTGATTCTTTGAGCGAGCAGTGAATTTGTTACAGCCATATATCTCTGCACCTGAATTTCACTTCAGGAATTTGTCTACAAACAAATGCATTGAAAGCCAAAGTCAAGAATTAGCACATGGTGAATGAGTAGATCTATAGGATTTCACCTGTCCCTTAAGGGTTAAGGGTCAAGATAAACTGCAAGCTTCCAGGAATCATTTCATTAAATATTACCATCCAAAAGTGTCTTCTTACTCCTAAAATTTTCTTGACTGTAATACTCCAAATTAAATTATCAGGCATACCTTTGATTATATCATCCCCTCCTTAATGAAAAATAAAACACAGATTGTTCTTTTTTTAAAAAAGGATTTACTCAAAGATGAATAAGAGCAGCAGCCAAGAAAATAGCTTCTTCTGATATGAGTACTACTGTCAAACAGTGTGAGATTTTTATGGCCACTTAACAGTGGGTAGGTCCAATACACAAGCTTCGGATAGGATAAAACCATGGTATGTAGTTGGTGGAGTTGGTTTTACTCTAAATATTACAACATGATTCCCAGTGAGTTGGTATAAATAGTCAGAACTGACAGGCCTCAAATGCAAAGTTTATCACAGGAAGGCTCCAAATTACCAATATAGAAGGTTAAAGTCCCTATTTTATCTGATATGGTTGATAGGGGTCACCTCCATCTGATGTGCCAGATTCTCGACTGGAGCAGTTCTTTTTGTGGTCGATCCCTGTAGTTGGGGTTCCATTGACTGATGCTGATGTTCTGCTGTTGGGAATAATGATCAATGTTATTCTATTGTAAGTCAATACTGAGAGGGGGAGAAATCTCAGTAAAATAAAGAAGAGCCTCTGGACCCTGTCATATTCTTATTAGTGATGTTTTATGCTTCCATTTATCAAGTCAGATGAACACTATCAATGCTATTTGGAATCTAACCTCATGTTAGTGGGGGAACAGTTTTTTAATATATCCAAGTGCTTTAACAACATATTTAAACAAAGGGTTACTAGTCTGTAAAAAGAAAACACTTCAACATGATGTCATTTCTCAAATCCATCTTTAACAAAGTGCATACAGTGGTAAAATCAAATTATTTTGTAAGAATTGTCAATATGTTGTTGTTTTAACACAGCTCACCGTGATGGTGACCAGCCATAGCTCTACCATCAATATCTAAGAAATCCAAGGCTTCTGCTGTTACATACAAACAATAAGTGGACTGCACTCTTATTTCTTTTGCACTTTAACCTTTTTATTTAATTTAAGCTTGTGTTGGCTTGCTTTTATTGCCGCTCACTGATCTGTTGTACCCTGCTGTACTCTGACTTAACTAACTGCTTCAGCTGATTTTGTGTACACAGCTGAATAAATGATTATTACATTTTGCTCATTGATCTGTTATTCCCACTGTACTGTAGCATAGACTAAATTCAGACCTGCTGAATATAGTCCTGTTTGTTTGAACTGAACACAAACCAAGCATTACTGGCTGGAGAGGGCTCCCCATGCTCTCTCGTGGGAGGAAAGTGCAGTAAAGGACTAATCTGATTGTTAATTGTTGGTACAGGGCTCAGTTTTTGAGCATTTTTAGTAGATAACTAGTGTTGTAGAGGTTGCTCTTGTTTTTGTATACAAGAGTCGGCACGGGTCAGCACTGGTTTTAGCAAAACACACCATCGCGCCCTGTCTTGCAGCAGTAGATACCATTGGCAGTTATAGACATAAGCCTCCTATCTGTTAAGTTTTCCTTTAGTTCACGAATTGTTCTCCATTAGGACATCTAGTGTAACTGTCAAGTGGAACACCCAGTGTAAATTCTAAGGGACCAACACTAGGCGTTTGTTATCTAAACCTCCTCTCCTGTCCATGTGCCTTACCTGTCCTTTCCATCCTCTCCCCATTTCTGATCACATTAACCTTCCTAGCACCATGGATGTACAATTCCCCACAGTTTCTCCAGCCAGCCTGGTCAACATGGGCATCCTGAGGCAATGTAGCAATTGCCTCATGTATACTGACAACCCACTTCTTCTAGTCCACACAAATTCAGTTTGGGATTGATGCATCTATATTAAGAACTTAAAATCCAGGCTCTCTCACTTGCCAGTCAGTACATCTGACATTATGCAGATTGTCAGCATGCACACCGCTTCTGCCCCAACCAAACCTACAACACACAAACCTACATGGTTCTATATCATATGAGCGAATCACACAAATTGTGAATGCTCATAATATCGAATGTACCGGACCTCGAAGTGCTTTTTCTGAGATTGCGGTACAGTGAAGAGTGGAATATTTGCCCTTTCCTCACTGTAGTGCGATCTCAGAGTTGGAATATATATTTAGCGGGGGTGTGGGAGCGCAGCCCCCCACAATAGGAAGTTCAAGGTCCGGTACGTTCGATATTATGAGCATTCGCAATTTGTGCGATTCACTCATATGATATAGACCCACCTACATATGTGGAGGTCATTATTAGAAGCTTAGCCAGACATCAGAGACCTCCCAAGCACAAACACACCTCACATAAGACACCCACTACAGTACATAATACACACATCTCACACACTAGTGTCTCACTAGTCAAGCCCCTAAGGCAAAACACAAAACCAAACATCTTAGTCATAAGCGAGTCCATTCTGACACACACAGATGTCCCTCTCACCAGTTGGATAAGGAGAATGTTACAGTCAGCTGTCTGTCAGGTGCCAGGATCCAACATATCACACACACACTCAAGTCTCTCAACAACAGGTACTGTTATGACTCCGTCATAGTCCATGTTGGTGTGAATGACTTGAGATGTACCTCACCACACTATACGAAGAGAGACATGACCGAGCTCTCTGATTATGTGACTCAGGCAGGTATGTCCCTAGCCTTAGGCAGCATTTTACCTTCGCATAGGATGATGCTACAATACAAACAAAAAATTATTGACTTTACCAATTAGCATAGTTTCTGGTGTCATTCTAAGGGAATCCAGTATCTGTCAGTCTGGAATGACATGGTCTACAGACCTCACCAGAGATGGTCTTTACCTGTCACCCCTGGGATTTCAGTTACTGCCCAAGGCTCTTGCCACCCCCATAGTGCCTTTTTAGGTAATGACAAGAACCACCACACATACCCCGAAGCATCAGCATCTCTATCACCTGGTCCCCCACCTAGTATTTCTAAAGAGCAGGTCTTAAATACCCTCTCCAAGGCCAAAAACACAGCCTATATGTGACTAGAGAACATCCCAGGATGTGCTCTATATGGATTAAAACAGGAATTAGCAACACCATTGGGTACCCTATTCAACCACAGCCTAAGCACTGGCTTCGTCTCAGTAGAGTGGAAAATAGCTACCATCGTGCCCTTGCACAAAGGGGGTACTTCCACAGACCAAGGGAACTATAGACCCATTAGCCTGACTAGCCTTATTTGCAAGGCCATGGAGCAAATCATCATGGACCTTATCAACAAAGATATAGGAAATCTCCAAATGCTTGACCCCACCCAGTTTGGCTTTGTCAAGAGGAAATCTTGCCTATTAAACTTGGTAGACTTTTTCGAGACAGTCACCAAACCCCTTGATGAGGGCAAATCTGTACATACAGCCCACCTCAACATAGCAAAGGCATTTGTCACAATCCCCCACTCAGGCATCATTGATAAACTCAACCAGCTGTGTATCAGCCCATATACTGTCAGGTGGGTTGCAAACTGGCTCACTGATAGAACTCACACAGTCAAAATTAGGGACTCCACCTCCTCCAGCAGATCAATAACCAGTGGTGTTCCACAGGGAATGGTTCTGACACCCCTGCTACTCCGAAGTACAGGCAAAAACTAAAGGCCTATGGCTGACAAAGTTTGCTGATGACTGTAAACTGGATGCCATCACTGAGTCCCCTAATGATGTAAACATACTGCAGGAAGGACTTACACAGACTAATGACTGGTGCCAAAGTCACAGACTCAAACTCAATGCAAAAAATTAATTATCATCCCCTTCGGCAAGGGTAATGTACCAGAAAACTATCACATAAACAACAACCTAAGCACACATTCAGTGGTGAGAGACCTGGACACTCAGGTTGACAACAACCCTACCTTTGATCACCATGTCTCCACAGTTGTAAGAAGAGCATTTTTATATTGCCCATCTTATAAATAAAGGCATCCCCTCCAGAAAAAAAGAAGTTATTACCCCCTGTACTCTTCCCTTATCATGCCATTAACAGAGTACAATGTTCCCTTTGGAATGTGCCTCTCCAAACACCTACAGCAATTGGAGAGACAACAAAGGTTCCTTACAAGTAAAATTCAGGGACTCCAGCAT
The DNA here is from genome assembly GCF_019279795.1 of Protopterus annectens. NCBI lineage: Eukaryota > Metazoa > Chordata > Ceratodontiformes > Protopteridae > Protopterus > Protopterus annectens. Next base: position 200,740,368 of record NC_056725.1, on the reverse strand, counting down.
CTGTCTTATATCAACAGACTGAAAACACTGTCACTTTATTTTGTGTCACACAGACTACTCAGAGGTGACCTGTGCCTTGCATATAATGCAGTCTCTGACCCTGCCTTTATGGAAATGCTGCACTTTCACAAGTCAAATGGCACACGGGTCACTCACTCTAGGGACCATAACCTGATATATGACATCAACAGAACTTGCTAGAGGGACAGGTTTGTCGCACAGAGGTTACCTCTTCTTTGGAACAAATTTCCAGTCCATGTTAAACAAAGCTCCTCATTGACCCTGTTCAAGTGTAATTTGGATGACTGGATGGGTAATGGAAAATTCATCCTGAGGGGGTCCACCTGAGTCCCTCATGAACAGGAGCACCAGGTGCTAATTCTACTGTCTGGTTACAACAGACATTCTTGGGAACATGGACAAAACTTGGCTAGGCTTGTAAGGGTCCTAGGGCCATTAGCCTAGCAAACTTTTATGATCCTATGATATAAAATGTTTAATAATAGTGGGTGAATCATTAAGTACAACAAACTTTGTTTCAAGATTGAAGTTACCACTTCCCGATTTTTTTAACACTTGTAATAACTTAGAAAAGTAAAGTTTAATAAAATTCATTAATGCTGTAGTTCTTAATATGATATTATTCACGAGTGCCCGTGCTAGTTATCTGCTTTTATGGGGCATATAGAGGGCTGATCTTACACGTATCCTGATTCTAGTACTGTGACTTTATTATTAGTATATTAGTATGGCAGGAAAATCAGTGAGCATAAAATGCTGTTATCCATCTTTGAATAGTACCTTTTGTTAAAAATAACAACCTGTGTCTTTTTCTTTGGTAAGGAGGAGATGATATAATCAAAGTTAAACCTGATAATTTAATTTGGAGTACTACAGGCAAGAAACCTTTATGAGTAAGCAAACCCTTCTGGCCAGTCATATTTAAAGAAATAAATCCTAGAAGCTTGTAAACAAATGTATTGCAAAGAAACAGAGTGCTTCACACAGCTTGAAACCCTGCATTAGGCCACAGCCAATTCTTGCACTGTACACAGACAAAGGTTAGGTGTTGTACACCCATGGACTAAGGTATTGGTGCCTGCATACCTTTGTTTTTATTCACAGTATATGGCATGGGCAGGGTGAATACCATACAATTGCATTCAGCTGCAATGGTAGGCCATATAGCCTTTTAACTGTTATGAGGAAAGACAGGGTACAAGGGAGCATAGTTTTATCCATCCACCATCATGGTGGATGCCATATGTTTGATGTTGTGGACCCTTGATACACAAAACACATGACATGCTTTAGATATCCTTGTTGTACAGCAGGGACTTCCTTACAGGTAAATGCTACCATTTGGTGTGTGTCAGGAACACATTTACAGTATCATACTGACTTATGTTTAATAGCAAGCACCAGTATAGGTGGCTTTGTGATTCAGATGTAACACAGTGTATGGTAACTTTGTTATAGGGTACTGAGATGTGGAATGTAGGAACATAACATGCCAACACCTTACATGGGTGTTTCCTTACATTTTCAGGGAAAAACTGTGACAGGCATATCACCTCCCCCTTCCACAGACACAGCTCATATACCTTTGCAGCCCCAATTTCAGTATTAGGGTGCCATGGAAGAACAGCGGTTGACTAACACATCAGCACAGGATATGCCATCTTCCTCTGGCACAGACACATAATTAGCTGCTGGCAGCTCTCGAGTGTGGGGAAGGTAGTAGGGATCAGTATACAAGTGGCCAGCAACACCATGAGTCATTCACCTCTCCTTAGCTGAAAGTCTCCATGGACACCAGAAAATGGATGGGCAGGACCATCATACAGACACAGACAGATGCCAGCACAGCTACAGCAGAACTAACTGGTGTGGTACATGGTGTGCATTTTGACCTCAGACAGTTCATGGTCCATTTACTCAGCAATTTTGAAAACTATCATAAGGAATCTGTTTGCTGCAGGTGAATATGTGTAGCCATGTATCATGTACAATTCCATTCTTTTGGCTGCCTCTTTCACTTCTGGTGGGGAACCCACCATGGGAAGGCAAGGACATGGTCTAGACCCCATTTCATTCACCACCTCCGCACTTGCAACCAGTGTTCATGGCACTGAAGGATGTCATAGATGCAGACACAGATGGGGTACACACAACAAATCCACCTGTGGCACATCCCACTTTTCACACACATGGAGCACCCCATCCTCTGTGGTCATTGTGGATCATGCCAGTAACAATTCCCAGAGAAACCAGCTCCATGAATGGAGTGCACACTTGGCTCCTACATGTGCCAAAGACCTGTTAATGAGACCCTAGCACAATGCAGCATCTACTGCAGGAGCTGTTTCCATACACACACCATCACCCACCTCAGCCCAGGTATACCTCACCAGAAATACCCTCCCACCCAGTCTTCATGGCTCACTAAAATCAAGACATACACACTCTCATCCACACCAATATTACCCTCCCATTAATGCCTGTTCCTGACATCTGTTGATGTGGCCTCCCCCCTGTGCATATAATGACAAAGTGATCTATTACAAGCATAGCCTGTCTGATGCATTGTGTAGCTAGTCTATGCATGGTATACTTAGCCTGGTTATAGTATTGCATGTACCATTGCTACTGTTTGTTATGCCTAATATTGCCCATAGTTGTGAACCAGACTCTGCTTCTTAGTTGATGACATGGCATACTGCACCTGCTTCTGCACTGCCGATCATGGTCATCCTGTATAACCAGGTCTTCTATAGGCTCCTCAAGAGGCTCCTCCTCTGCTGCTGACTCTGGAACTTCCTCTTCCTGAATGTCAATATCCTTCCATATTTGTTTGTGTATCATCATGTTGTGTATTATTTCACACACAGCAAATAGTTTGCTGCATGTTTTGGGACTGTATTGCAGGGCACCACTGAGATATTTAGGAAGTGGAAGTGGGCCTCCATCAGTCCAAACACACATTTAATGATCTTCCAGGTTGGTCTGTGACAGGACAGTATTATATGCATTCTCAGCCATAGTCTATGGGTTTTTTATTAGTGTCAATAGTCATGGGGCATACCTGGCATTGCCAATAAGATATCCCAGGGGGAATCACTGTGCAGGAGTTATTGATGTCATTCACATGTATGCTACCTGTGTACTGCAGACTACCTGGATACTCATGGAAAAGAAGTCCCTACTGTTGGCATACCATCATCCTTGTCCCCCAGATGGGATTGTGATGGCAACATAGGTGCAGTCAGTGGCTCCTGGCACTTCATGCAAAAAGGCTATTATTTATAAAATTCCTAAATGGGTTATTCCTCTCCATTGTGGTGCATGGGCACTACATACAATCCTCCACATGCTGTAACATGATAATAAGAAAATGGTGCGGTATTCTTGAGGAAGATGCTTGGGATACACCCATGGTGTCCCCCATTGTTGCTGGAAGATCCCTGTAGCTTGAATTCTCAAAGCTACACATATCTTAGTGTCCACAAAGATTGATATTCTAAGCGTCCCAGAAGCCTGTATATGAGGGCGGCACATCTCTAGCACCTCCTCCATATGATAGAGGTCCATTGTTTCTGTGTCATGCAGGAGTGAAATGTTAGCTGCAATCAGATGAATCTGCAGTGTGGTAAGCAAAAATGCACACCTCCATGTCTACCAGCTGCAAGGATGACCCTGTACATATACATTTATGCTAAATCTGCTGCTACGCATAACATGCTTTTTTTTGGTCTCTGTCTCTAAATACAAGGATTTTTATGCAAACAGCTAGAATGGTGGTCATGCTTTGCTGTGCTATTTTATGCTTTTCTGAATTGCTCCACCATATTATTTATCCTCATTTGCATTCACCATGACACTTATTATAACAAAAATCGCTCATCCCTATCTCATTATATTCTCAAGTTAGATAGTATGCTGGTCTCAGTATTTTGTAGACTAGCATAGATGCACTGCAAGTGTATCTGAATTATCCCCACCCTGTATGCCATCACTTATCACACCATTTCACTTGACAGTTGTGCTATTTGTTTCTGAATCCCATGGTATCTCTTCGTGTAACAGTGCTACTATTTCAAATACTAGCTCATTTACTGTAACATAACAAGTTATCGCAAGAGCAGATTATAGCTTTTAGCCATGGAGTGTCACCTGACTTTGCCTTGCCGCACCACAAATTTATACTGAGAAAGTGTAAAGCTGTCAATATGTGCTGTAGGACTGTCTTGCACTGCTGTTATGCAGATTTATAAGAATGCCAGAGTCAACCTCATGGCTACCATCACAGTTAGTTTCATTACCCAAGACAAAAAGTGGACCACCATGAAAAATGTAAATGGATAGTCAAGCATTTCTCCATCCTAAGTATAGCTTGTTTTACAATAATTTGTTATATCATAACACCATGCTGTGAAATATTCACATCCCTATTACAAGAAAACATTATATCGCACCACTTTTTCACACCATGTGACACATTAGTACAAAACATTCACATTTGCATGCTATCACAAGGGTATTGTTTTGCATCTTTACTATGTAAACAGTGCCATGCAAATCATATACACCAAGGTGTCCCAGGGTGTGACACGTTTTTGGGGACTAATGCTTTACTTATAAGGGTTGATTTTTGGGGGAGTTTACTATTGTTATGGCACACATAGCACTGCCTTTGGTCCTGTGAATCTTGCTGAACCAGTAGCCCAAACATAAACATGGCCCTTTTTGGGTGTAGATAACCAGCAACTGTGCTGAGTGGAGAACATGAGGGTATAACATTTTGCTGCCCAAATCTGAGTAACATGCTATGTCAAAGTGAACTGCCATCATGCTGACATAGTCTATCACTGCAACACACTTACAGCCTACAGGAGAATTCCTAGCCCTGGACACACTTCAAAACAGATGACAGAGTTGCCATAAGCAGTATCTTATTGAAAGCATGCAGTCTTCTCCATGCACACCATGGAAATACCATCACCATCACCACCATGCATTGCAGCTGCTGTCATACATACATGTTTGTGGACAGAAATGGAACTGGAATCCTACCTCTTACCAGAGGGGCCAGAAATGAGAACCTACTGAAATATTAGTTGGACAAGATCTAAGTTGTGATCACCACTTATCGTAAAATATAAATCAGATAGGCATACTGTCTATTTGTTCTTGGAAGGTCCTTCCAGACTCATCTCATCTGCTCATTTTACTGGGCACTGACAAAGCAAACAGGTCAGACCCTCCCCTTAGACTGTTAAAACTTGATATAGCTCCTGTTTCATATATATATATATATATATTTTGGCTTTTATTGCATATTTAAGCTTCATTTACAGTCACCTTTATTTTGTTTATTTCTACATTTTCTGCCACTTGTCTTATTTTATATCAAAAACACAGTTCTTTGTAAATTTACATTTAAATTTAAAATTCCACTATAACATATGATTATCTGCAAATAATGTGACATGTTTACATCCCGTGATTAAAATATGTGTGTTTAAAATATATTGTAAGATTAACAAACAATGGTACACTTAAAATGTATATGCAAATGAGATGAGTAATGCAACATGGTTAATGGGGGTGACATCACAACATCATATAACAGGAATAGAATTTGAAAGCTTCAAACACCTGCATAATTACAAGTACAGCAATAGGATGTAATAGCTAGAAATTACATATATGACACCCATACATGACTGTCCCTCATCAAATGTATTACTGTTGCTGCCTTGCTTACATATTTACTTGCACAGTTAAAAAATGTAATGAAGATAATGAACATACTATGTGGCAGCTTAGACATACAACAATGACAGGAAATGGTATGTAATGTTGTTTAACAAACCATCACACTGCAGTTACACAGCAATACAAGAGAAGTTGAACTCAAGTACATGCCAGTAAAGTGCTGACAGCAGTATTAAGAATGTTGAGACTGCAAACACCCATTCAGTAATAGAATAGACAGGCTATGCACAATTTTCAATTCATGGAGAACCACTGCAACACATACAAGTTTACTACATCCTCCTGTTCAAACAACAGCAACAGTACAAATAGCTTACATATAAAGCATTATAGTTAAACTCACGATACCAGTTAAACACAGATGTATTTCATTTAGGTCGTTAACAAACACTGCATACAAATTTAAGAAAGGTTCCTGTTGCTAAAGCAACATTCCATTTAAAATTGCATACACAATAATCCACAAAAAGCCGAGAAATTCCTGGAACTGGAACAGAAATCTAAGCAAAGAACAAACAACTGACCAGAAAGTCAAAGACCACAGCAAATGAACCAAACAATGGTAGAAACCACTCCAGTTCACAATTGTTGTAGAAGGAAACAATCCTTTATTGGTAAAACCACTACAATTCACGGCTAAGCGCATTCGCCTAAACATAGACTTCTTCAGAACCATGAAAACTCCTCTAAACACTGAATTTAAAAGCTCAGAGAAGTAAAACCACACACCCAGAAACTGTCAATCAACATGCAGGCTGAACAAATCCCAGGAAAGTTCTTAAAGGTGTACACAAACCAAAAAAAAACTTCCACATAAAACAAAGTATAAATGGCTAAGAACAAATTTAGAATGTCAAAATATTACAGAAAGCCATAGCAATTTTTAAATTGTATTCAAACTATGTTGGCTTTTCTTTTATGTTCAGTAGCAGTGGAAATATAGTCATTCAATCCAGGTGGATTTGCTGTGTCTAAAGGCAGCTACCAATACATCTGATGATGTAGAAGTCTTTTTTTCACAATCACCAACAAAGGCACCTGCTTCCACCTGTTCAAGCCCCAAAAAAGTGAACTTCTTAAAACTGAAGCATGTATAAGTATGCCTAGTCAAAGCACTATTCATGTCCCTTTTGGATATATGATCAAAGGGTCGATGGCACTAGAGGAACTGGGGTCACCCAGGCAAGAAACAATAAATATCAGTGACAGCTTTTTTTCTGTCACACCCATGTACAGGTACAGTGAATATTATTTATTTCTTTGGTTTCAATATCTGCAATGTATCTGACTTAAACACAGGCCCTGAACATCACAACCTTTTCCTTAAAGGATTCAATTTTATACCAACATCTCGGGCCAATATGTTGGGCACCATACTTGATTTAAAACTGTTTACACGTAAACTCAACGTTCATATACTGTTTGGTGAATCTGATTCTTCTTTGAATGAGTTTAGGAGGAGAAGAGTGGCTAACCCTCACTGCACCCTGTCATACAAATTTTTGAAAAGTCTTGTGATAAAGTAACTAGAGAACTACTTAATGGAAGCAACAGGAAGAAATTTTCTAATTGTTCCAGTGCTGACAGGGATATTCTAAACAGTACCATTAATGACAAGAGCATCAGATGCATGAAATCTGTTAAGAGAGGAGGATTAGTTATTATGGACTGGATGGACTACACAAGTCGAATTTATAGATTGTTGAATGATGAGGAGGTGTATTGTACGGTCCCTATCAACGAGATCAGTAAGCTTACAGAGCAATCAAAGTGTTCTTGGATGAACTATTGTTATTTGATACTATATCTCAGGGCCTGTACAATTCTAGTGTCAAACCCCACAATTCTGAAGATTTTCGGCATCCCAAAATTCACTCAAATGTGTTGGATCCACCCTTATGTTCTATTGTCGCTGCCGGTGGGTCAGTCATGGGGCCAAGTTCATAGACTACAAGTTGAAACACTTTGTTCAAGTTTTTCTACACATTGCCCATGATTCCTGGCATCTTTTAGACAAACTTCGAAAAACTGGATTGTGGAGTGAATGTCTTCTTGTGACTTGTGATAGCCAGAGTTTATACACTGTAATTCCCATGAGGAAGGTCTGTTGTGGTTCGGTGATCTGGTGACACAATATGGTTCTCTTACTCTTTTATGACTTTGTTCAAGATCCCTTTATTCAAAACATATGTTGGGTATTTTGACAATTTGTATGATTTACTGAGCCTTTGGTCAGGCACAGAGACACAATTGGATACTTTTATGGATGAACTGCAGTCTAGTACCACTTTTTTAAGATTTACCCACCCTGCTGACCCAACTCAGATCCACTACTTGGACATCAAAATCAATAAAGCCCAGTATGGTGGTATGGACACACAGATTTACAGGAAACCCACCTTCTGTAGTTCTTTTTTTGTCGTACACCAGCTGTCACCCTTTCCATCAAAAGAAAGGGATTGTGAAAAGCCAACTTATCAGGATTTCTCACCTGACATCTGATGATAACAACTGTTTAACATAGACACCCTCAAATCTATGTTTTTGGAAAGAGGGTATCCTGAAACTCTTCTTGATAATCTTCAGAAAGATGTGTGGGAAGACAGAGACAATAGACACGCACCTATCATTAGGTATGGCATTGATAATATTAAGTTAAAAGACAAGACAAATGAAAGTAAGGATACTTTTGGCCACACCATTATGGTTTTACATTACTCATTGGACTCTAAAGACATCCAAAAAGTGGTACAGAGAAATTGGCCCATCTTACAATGTGATGAGGGATTCAAACAAAATCTTCCTGATTTCCCTTCATTCATCTTTAAGAATAAGCCTAACATAAAATGGCTATTGGAGAAACCAATTGTTTCCAGACAAAGTGACTCCTGGGCTATGACAAAATGCTAATGTTGCCATCAGTGCACTTATATTGAAACCAGTTTTGAAGGTGACATAATAGAAAAAAATTATGGGTATGAACATCTGTGGTAAGTTTAATTGCCGATCAGAGAGGTTAGTTTACTTGGCAAAATGTATGTCATGCCCTGCCTTCTGTATTGGTAAGACTAAAAATGCACTCAACAAAAGGATATGCCAAAACTATTATAGTATATCCAAAAGGGACATGAAGAGTGCTTTGACTAGGCATGCTTGTATATGTTCCAATTTCAAGAAGTTCAATTTTTGGGGCTTTAACAGGTAGAAGCAGGTGCCTTTGTTGGTGATTGGGAAAACAGACTTCTACATCATCAGATGTATTGGTAGCTGGCTTTAGACACAGCAAATCCAACTGGATTGAATGACTATATTTCCATTGCTAGTGAACTTAAAAGAAAAGCCATCATAGTTTGAGCAAAATTTTAAAATTGTTATGGCTTTCTGTAGTATTTTGACATTTTAAATTTGTTCTTAGCCATTTATAATTGGTTTTACGTGGAAGTTTGGTATGTGTACACCTTTAAGAACTGTCCTGGGATTTGTTCAGCCTGCTTATTGATTGACAGTTCCTGGGGTGTAGTTTTAATGCTCTGAGCTTTTAAATTTAGTGTTTGGAGGAGTTTTCATGGTTCTGGATAAATCTATGTTTAGACAAAACTCAAATGTGAATTGCAGTGGTTTTACCAATAAAGGACTGTTTCTTTCTAAAACTGCCACTGTTGGATTCATTTGCTGTGGTCTTTGGCTTCCTGGCCAGTTGTTTGTTCTTTACATACACAATAATGTTATTCACAATAAATCAATAAGTATTAAACTTACCTTGCAGATGCATTGTGGGAAATCTGACATAAACATTAGCATGCCTAAATGTCATAAAATGAGAAATTTAAACCTGAAGATTGAAATTCTCAGTAGTATTTACAGAGAAATAATGGTGGTAAGTGATACCACAATACCTCTGTCCGTCCGCTACTCCTCAAGCCTGTGCATACACTGTATGCACAATGCACAACTTCAACCACAGTCTTTATCAACTGTAAACAGGAAAAGATGAGGTATTACAGCAAAAGAAGGATTGCTTACATTCAGAACATAATGACTGCTGAGGATTACTGTAGACAAACAAGAGGGAGCTAGATTTAAACCTACAGCTATCATTTACGTTTACACTGCAAACCAGAACACTACTGGCCTAGCTAACCAAACTTGACTGCAGTTACATGAATTAATGGAAGTCAAACAACTTACATCAATGAATAAGCAGGGAAGTATTAAACATACTAACAGGTGTGCCAGTCTAAGATGACATTGTATAAACTTACAGATATAACTAATAATTTGGACAAAAACCTTTAAATGTATACAGTTGTTGTTTATTGAGCTCATTGTGTTGTTACATCATAATCATTAAACCTGTGTACAAGTGAATATGCTGTATAACCTCAGTGTTTCAATCTGCCTGTCTGTACATATGCATGGATACAATTTAAAACGTACATGTGTGCATATACTTATAAATACAGATTGAAGGTCAAACTTATATGTGTAGGTTTATATGTGTCCGTTTTGTATGGACATGTACATACATATATTAGACAAATATGAAGTTGTGTGCATATTATATGACAAGTAAATAAAAAGTACAATTGCTGTCATGCACCCTACATAAGCACATTATATATAATATATCCAAACATATTGTATGCCATGAACTGGTGACATCCGTAACATATATAACTAACAAAGTGGAATAAAAGCACCCTAGTTCATATCACATATCACACAAGACAGGCATGCCTGTGTAATAATACTCCATCTGGCCAATTATATGCATAATATCTGTGGTGACGTTGTTCATACCAACAACCCACAACTACAACATTTCAGATTTTTAGCTGTCATAATTTGCAAGAAAATATTTGTCTGTACTTGAAACACATTAATACCTATTAAAGGAATGTCTGTTCATTTTGGGATTTAAACATACACATGTAATTTAGGTAGGGGTAGTCAATGAAAAGAAATAATGGATTAAAACAAAATGTTGTACAATTTAATAAATTACCCAGTATTTACACATACATCATTATTAAACACATATATGATGTTTCTAGAAACTTTGCAGATAACAGAGATACGCATAGTCATTCTCAGCCTAAGCGCTATAGGCTTGAATGCACTATGGCCATTCTATATGTGTAAAATATGTAATGTATATTTTGCCAACCAAGTATAAATCTCCAACAGCTGTTGTTCAATACGAAATGCATAGCTGTCAAGATATCATCCAAAACAGGCTACACTGACGTCCGAATGCAGACATGACCTTCTGCTTAGCCATTTGAGCTAATGAGCATCACCCTTCTATTAATGTTGTAAAATCTATGGAACATTCATTTATCCACCTTATAAAACTATCATGTGTCAACACACTGAGTTAAACTGTCATAGTTTGCAAAAAAAAAACATTAGAATGTACATTTAAACAATAAATAGCGATTAATGCCATTAATGTACGAGTGGGATTCACTCCCACACTCTTCAACCTACACTGCTAACCATACAGCCATAACACAGTATAGGGGTTATGGATCCACACTTCTAGTATTCACATTGTGTTTACAAGACTCACACATATTTCAGCCATGATGACCTACATTGGTCTTACATTCATTAAACTGTTGAAATCAGACATGGGTTATAAAAGAATGTTGTGAATTTTATAATTTAGAGTTTACTAATGTATGTATTACTCAGCATTCTGACATACAGAAGTGCACTGTAAGATGTTTCTAGAAGCTTTGCAGATAACAAGGAAATGCATAGACATCTGCGGCCTAAGTAATATAGGTGCCAGCGTGCCACGGCCATGCTAGATGTGTAAAACGCATAAAACGCTGTAAAATTCACCAAACAAATATAGATATTCCACATATGATGTGCACTATTACATGAATCACCACTAAAATGTTTACAAAATTAGGCTGTACTGGGATTTGAACCTGCACATAGGAAAACAGCAGTTATTTTGCTATATTGCTTACCCATTTGAGCTAAGGCACATCACCATTCAGGGGTATTCTAAAAGCAGATATGATGGAATAGCAGTAATAGTTACATGTCTGAAGTCCATATTAATGCACATTCATAATCAACAGTCCTACATAAAATGTATACTGACCCAGTATAGTTATGGATAACCTCAGAATGTGTCAACACTTGAATGTTAACTTTAATGAGTACAACTACATTTCTATCATGTAAATTATCATATTCAAATACCCATGGAATACACTTGAAACAGACTCATATATAAACATATATGCTTACTCCATGCATGTATGATAATGTAGGTATTATGGTGTGCATTATGTGACTTGCTGTTGGCATCTGCTGGCAGGCATTGGACTTCTGCGACCCTCTGGCAAAGATCCTCTGTGTCCCTCCGATGTAGGTCATCATAGCAGTGGTGGACCTGCTGCCAGTCCAATAGATCCTAGTCCATCTGCCATGCTCCCTCACTATCTTGCTCCAGATATCGATTATCATGAAGTTCCAGGGCTGTGCTCACATCCTCTGCTCATGTCCAACATAGACAATGAGCATCTTGATGGAGTCCTTCTCTGTCTAGTGCAGCGCCTGTATGCACTGAAGCCTCCTCTTGGTTGACATTCTCACTATTGCAGATGAAAGTTATAAAAAAATACCTTCCAAAAATGTTAACTGAGGTTCCACTCACTTCACAGGTAGTAATGGTATGATGAGAAAATGTATAGATATTACATTTTAAAGTTGGCACATATATAATGGTAGCAAACCTTTGGAGGGCATTGGGCACGTGTTGCAGATATTCTTGTTTATTGATACCAAGCCCTTGCTTGCACTTATCAAGTGTAACCAAACTTGTCAGAGATTTTAGGATACATGGGTAGGCTTAAAAAGGCCCTAGTGGTTGTTAGCCTAGTACACACCTATGAGCCTATGAACCTATTCAGAAGTTGTGTTGAGCACTGTCCACTTATGCTGAGTTATTGATTAATGAGCTGAGATTTAAGAACGTACATGCATGTTCACTATTGGGATTCCAAAGCATTAAATGCTAGTGAACCTCATTGATTATGTGTGGTGCAAATTGTGCTAAAAGCTGTATGTGTTTAGCTAACCTCACTTTTAGGTATAGTGGACTTATTACTAGCTTCCAAAGGTAAGCTGTCACTTCCTAGATTTGCTGTGGAGAAATACATTGCTATTGTCATATATCTATTTTATCAGTATTTTGCATAAAACAACTAAAATATGTTTTCATGCATATGTTATGTGAAATTATCTGCATTACAATCTTTCTGTTAGATAACGGAGGGGGATAGACCTCAAACATATGCATACATATGGGTACACATCCATCAGTGGAAAGGAGCTTTTGCCCATATGCAGCTATATGGATAAAAATAAAACATCCCCAATGAACTATAGATACAGAAGGAATTTAAATGTACCAATACCTATTGCAGGATAACTTGTAACGTCTGGCATATGTTTATGTAGACTGATTACTTATGTAGATTTCCACAAGTCATCTGTTCATCTATTCAGTCACTGATTTACAGATATTTTCTGATGCTGAATCATGCAGTAGTAGTTATGAGTACATTCAATGGGATAGAGACAGCATTAGGATGGCTTAGAATTTACATTGTTTATGGAGATGATATGTAACCATAACTGCATAACAGGTCATTTTAATATACTGATATCTTAATGCCTTGCTTCTGTATAAATTTCACTATGTGTGTTGTGCACCGTATAATGACACTCACACTTGTTATGATGTCTGTCACTGACTGTGATAATATTTGAGATATACCCTACATTCTTGAGGTAGAATTGGTAGTTATGTCTGGATGTGCATGTAAGTGATTTAACATGAATGTTATAGTACTGGAGTTGTGATACATTGATTATGTTTTTGGCTGTTACTTGTCATATGTACTAGATGGGCTCAAATCCCACCACTGCATATATGACCTGTACAAATTTGTTAAATGGATTGATAGATGTGCTGATTTTGTTAAGCTATATGGATTGCCTATTCAGATTATCTGTACATACCTACCAGTAGTATACATGACATGGATTGTTTTGCATAGCTATGCACTGTAAATGACAGGCAAGTCACTCATTTGACTTAAGCTTTTAAGATCATCATTTCAATATGTGAGCCTCCATATAAACTCTAAGATGTGCTTATCACCCTGTCTTCCAGATGTTGAACAGAAGTAGGAGAGACAATTTCTCAAACACAGAAAATGAAATACTAATTGAGGTTCTGCACCAGCATGGCTGCAACCTTCTTGGATGTACAGGCAGTATTGTCAGAAGGAATCAAGTGTGCACAGATCTGGTGTACATGATCAATGTTGTGGGAGTTCACATTACATCCAGGGAGGTGTATCAGTGACGTTGCTCTGGCATGATCCTCCATACAAGAGAGGGTGAGAAATTCCACTGGAGGTGGTCCACCACTGCCTCCACCAGATGAGATAACAATTTTCCTGGCCTCACATTACACCACCAGCCAGGATCTTCTGATACCTGGGGGAGGTATTCAGGCAGGTGTACCAGGATGTACAGGTATGTCCAATGTTCATAACCATAGTAGCATGCACCAATTCATATTGAAGGACATTAATTCATACTTCTTACTGTTATAGTTGTGTTACAGCCACAGAACTATGCCATGAATGTGAAACACCTAATGTGGATGCACAACTTATGTGTTTTAGCCTGTTAGCTTACCAATATACTACATACATAATTCAAAAACATGTGTGATGTTGCATTTTTCAGTTGCATAAGTACCTTAATGTCTGAAAAGCAACAGCTCATGTCACGTAAGTGTCTCCATACCCTACTAGCGGGATCTATAGCTGTTGTGTACCTCTGCCTGCTGTTACAACTGTGGAGTATACACACATAGTGATATTTGTGTGCTTTGTTTTACAACAGATGACACTCTCCCCAAACAGGGAGGACATACCTTGTAAGGTAAACTATTTAGTTGCAACATTTCACTATTGATAATCACATCTGTCCCCTTCATGACTAATGTGATCTTATTCACCTGCCTAGGACACCTGCAATCAGATCAGAACATCATCTTTGCCCATGTGGTATGTGTCTGCCTTATTTGCTGTGTCTTATACCTCAAATGAAATGCTACATGATGCCTGGTATGTGCTTAATAATGATTTGTGTATGCTTATCTTTTCACATGACAATGACATTTCAACCATCACAACCGGCAGTGGAGGCACAGGAGGACATTTCAGGTAGGTTGTAGTAGTTGTATTGACTTCATCTGTCATATTTGTTAGATATGTAAATCACATGGCATATCTCTGTTATATAGGATCTTAGAATCACCCACAGCCCATATCATTATTAGCTCTGCAGCATATAGTTGCCCGTATTTCAGTACTGCTCTACATCATATGATTTCTGTGTATGTACGTGACATGGGTCATCTGTCTTTGTGTAGAAAATCCACTATCTGCCTCCTCCAGTAGCCCATAAACTCAACCTGAGGTGGGATGTGATGTGCCTCATTGTGATAGCACGGCATATGACATACAGGCCACTGCACTGGGATCATTGTCCAGCCCAGAAGGGGACAGCTATGTGGTTCATGATGTAGCCTCCAATAGGGAGGATACTGTGGCAGAACATTCTGATGATGTGGGAACATTGGATGACAGACATAATGATGACCCATGATCCCATGTAGAGTCTTGTAATGATGGTGTCTCTTCTCCATGATGGACTGATACTTCCCATCGAACTACATGTGGGAGTGTAGCTCATATGCACGGAGGTGTGTCAAAGGGTGCCCACTTACTATTATAGGCTCATGAACATTCACAGTGACATCATGATTCTGGCTTGTATGCACTTGCTTATGTCACTGATCATGTAGCACACCAGCTGTGAGTATGTGAAGTGCGTGTGTGTGTGTGTGTGTGTGTGTATTTGTTACATGAAGGTCAGGAGTGTAGACTCTAGCACTGGCTGCACAGCATGACAGTGTGGTATCTGTTGCATGATGTGTTGAAAGTCTTGTTATGGCAGTGCTAGAGCATTGCCATCATATGAACTGGGTATTATGTTCCCTAACTGCACTGAGCAGGTTACCTTCAGTGGGGAGAGTAAGACTCCCTATCATTAGAACCACAAATGGCCCTCTGACATCTGCACTGCAATGTATTTGCACATCTGCTGTTGGTCCAGACTGTCACATCATAGTACTGCTCCTACCCATGCCATGTCCCAAAATGCTAGTATCCCCACATGCAGTTCCTCAGTACAGCACTGTGGGCCAAGTATTTCCATACATGACAGGGGAAGCTAGAAATATGGTGTGAGCCATCAATGTGGGCACCCTAGACTACATTAGAGTAACACTGACAGTTGATTCAACGTGTGTCCTGTTGTGTCATTCTGACCCTGTGGCAATGATGATCTCTGTGCTGACCACTGACTAATTAATCTTTTGGTGGTTTTTCAAATGTCTGATGCCACAGGGTTTTTTCTGACCAGTTATTTGACCTAGATGACTAGCTTCAAGCTGTGATATGTAGTACTCATTTGTCACTGGTATATGTTAGGTCAGATACTGATGACATTAATGTGATATGTGACTTCATGCTTCTATGTTTGCATCACTTGCCAATTGACAAATAGCACATATTTACATGGTTAACAGCATGTTATCTTTGTCATCCAGCAGTGACTGCTACATTACACATTACCTTGTTGTCTGCCATTCTTGCACTCTCAGGTATGCCTCTGTATGCATAGCTGTGTCACCTATGGGATTTTAATATGGTACTGCACACACTTCACCCTCAGCACTCACTCCACATCTGTGAACCTCTTTCAATTTTCAATCCCCATACTGACATGTACTTCTCATGTGTGTCTTTCCATATTTCACTAATTCCACACTCCATATATATATTTTTTACAATATCTTTATTTAAAATTTTCCCCAAAACATACTTATTAAGAATATCAATTAGATATACAACAATTATAAAACACAATTCCATAACACTGACTAGGAGTACCCCAGAATGTTGTTGTGTCTTTCGGCTTATCCTGGTTAGGGAATTCCATTACACTGACTATATACAAAAAAAATGCTGAATGCCTGTATATATTATCAAGTCAGCAAAAAACATAACAGGGTATTAACTGCAGTAAAAACAATCAAGTAAGATACAGGGTAATCTTATTATATTTTGCAATGTTAACTCTTAAAGCTTTTTTTAACAATGTAAATACAAGTAAAAATATATGAAATTATGCAATAACATTATAAAGGTTTTCCCGATATTGTTTGTAGTAAGCCAATTTATTTTGATTGGGTATTATTAATTTATGTGCTGATATATATTTTATTACTGTTTGCTGAATCTATCCCATGTCATTTTTGATCTATCAAGCCATTTTTTGGTAATATAAAATTTAATCGATGAGAAAATGGTAATTAATACATGTATATCAACTTGAAGTAAGCCAGAAGGGGGTATATGCAATAGTCCACACTGATATATTCACCTGTGTTGCTTTATCCCCGACATTGCTGCATGTTCCATGTCTATTGTGTTGTCACTGCCATTGATGCTCTGCATGTTTGAACACAATAGCCTGTGCATCGGAGTGTTACCTTCTGTGTGACATTCCATGTTAGTCATGTGATGTGAGGATTGTTTGTGTTTATTTTATTTTTGGCCAGTCCTTGCGATGTATGTAATTACTCATGCTGCAATATGCTGTTCAGTGTGTTGCAACACACTGTTACACATCACACAATGTTATGTGTGATGCATCATTATTAGTGTATGGCCTCCGTTTTGGTTATGTTTATGCTGCTGCATTCCCCTTATACTTCACAGGCCTAGATTTCTTGTGGTACTGTCTATTTTATGGCTACCTTCCCATGCTAGTTATCTGTATAATGTATGATGATATCCTACCTATCCAATGACAGCCTCTGTTGTGCACACCTCCTGCATCCCACACATTTGCCTGTGTGTTCCTCTTTCCCCTTTGGTGATGTACCTTGCAGACAGACTTCCTGCACTGATGTTTCCTCTGTATGCATCCAGATGTGTTCCTTGCTGAGTGGTATGTATATGTTCTTACTGGTATATCTTATGCTTCTGTTATGCATGATGTTAAACATGGACAACTAATAGTTGCTTTCCATTAATTGTGCTCTGTGCTGCTGCTGTGGGACATAACATGAACATCACTGTTTAGTCTGTGTACATTTATACATGTGAGCTTATTTTGACTCAAATGTGTGTCAGACAATGCCATGTTGCCTGAGCTAGGACATATGGTAGCATCTTCCATCGCTCATGCATATTTCTTCCCTCCCCTGTGTCCTCCTGATCATCCTGTGACAGCTCTGATATGTGATCATCTGACATCTAGACATCTGGGGTTCTTGGGATAGGTCACCCACACCTGCGGCTGGCAAGCCACCATATTCTGCTGTTATGAAGTTATGTAACATGGCACACAAGGTAGCTGTCTGTGATGCCTTTTCTGGTGTATATTGTAGTGCACCCACAGATGTGTCCAGACATCTGAATTATGCTTTCAGCATGTCAAACACACGTTCAGTGGTGTTTCATGTAGCAATGTGTGCTCCGTTGTATGCATCCCCAACAGGTGTTGATAGGGCTCTGTATAGTGTCATTAGCCACAGCTCCAGTGAAAAATCAGACACCTGTTTGAAGAAAGGTGACAACACATATTTAGTCCTCATGCTTAATGTTGACAGGTCTAGATTCTATTTACATCATAGCTGTGATCCTGTACTTACCAAGTAGTAGTCCTTAACAACTTCACTATGTTGGAAAGTAGCCCTCAGACAGTTTTCTGTCCGTATTGCAGTATGATGCACACTACAGGGGTGTGCTGTCATGATATTAGTAATTAAGCCATCTGCTGAGCACACCATCTGACAACTAAGCAATGGCCTCCCCTTTTAATTGATGTACAGTTCAGCATCATGTACAGCTGGAATTTTAACTGGAGCATGGGTGCAGTCTGTTGCAGAGAAGACATGGGGAAAGTTGACTATGGCAAACAACTGCTGCATGGGAGTTCTGTGCTCCATGAGTGTTGTTGGGAAGTAGATATATTTATCCACCTTGGTAGACATTGCTGCTAGGAAATGTGAAAGGATGCAACGTGCGGCTGTCTCAGATACTCCTACAACATCTCCCATATGCCACTGAAATGTCCCAGAGGCCAGTATACCTAGACTCAGGCACACTTCTCTTTCAATTGACATTGAGATACCCCACAGACTAAAAGCATAAATGTAGGCTGCACGTGTCTTACTCATAGCCTGCACCAGCTTTCTGTCTAATGCATATCTATCAATGATTTCCTGGTCAGAGAGCTGACTTGATTGTAGCCTGGCTCATTGCCTAGCTGGCTGCCCTCTGGAATGCATTTTCAGATCATCTTCTTGTATGGCTTGCAGTATCCCATCCTGCTGTACTGCATTAAGTAAAGTTTGCAAATTCCAAAGGATTCATGAGGAAAATGTGAAATACAGTAGTGTTAAGACAAAGCACATATGGCCTCCACCAAGTGCTTTCAGAAAGTTTTCTACAAAGTACTTTGCCACATTTCAGTTGTGCTGGGAGTGCCTGTTGTGTTTTGGAATCCAGCAAGTGTACACATAATTATCCTATGCTGAACTGACAATTATTTGGGCTTGTTTTAGCATACATAGTGGAATCATGTCCACCACTGATGCGCTGGCATCTTTCCTCAGCATGCTGCACTGTCCACAACATTCTTTTGGAATCCATACCACACACAAATGCAAATATAATGATTCAATGAAATCATAATAAAGCTCAAGACCTATGCATGCCATTTAAGAGTTTGTCTTTATTGCTTACCAGATGCAAACATAATATTTTTGTACCATAACTCCAAGTGTGTCTTAAAAGACAAGAAATATTAATTTCCCTTATATATTTGGGGAATGAATTCCATAGCTTACCAGCTCTATATTGGAAAAATGTCACCTTTAATTTTGGTTTAAGTATAGGCAATTTGACCAAAATTTTATTGCTCCTTGTACTGGTGTCATGACTCAGGAAAATAATGCCCAACATAGCAACCAAGAAGTCATTTTTTAAAGACTCAAATATCAAGATTAAATCAGCCCTTAACACTCTATAAGCCACTGAATAAAGAAATAAATGTTCAGGTATTTTATTATATGGTAGAGCATCGCATCCAACTTCCTACCTAGTAAATGCTCCAGTCAACCCAACTAAAATACAAAGCATGCAAAAGGAGGCACCATATTCTATACCAGCTGTATATAATTTAACCATTACATTTCTATCATTGTTAGAAAAGTTGCAAAGTATATTCTTTCTTAGGCTGTAGCATTTTTCATATTATTAATAAGTACATTGAATGAAAAAAAATAATCTACAAAATACTTAGGTCTTTCACCTGGACTGAAGTAAAGCAAATATGATTATCCAATGCATATGGATAACAACGGTTGTTCGGCCTGAATTGCAAAATTGTACATTTATCCATGTTAAATTTCATACCTTCCAATTGTACTTGCTTTACCAAATATTAAAGTATTTATGAAGACAATTATAGTCCACTATATTAGTATCAACACATCCAACTTTTAAATTGTCAGTAAAGTCATACTTAGTTTGAAGTAGGGCAGTCACTCATAAGAAGCCTAAATCATAGTGATCCCAAAACAGATCTCTGTGGGATATCTTTATACACTGTCTTAAAAGAACCCTGATTTCTCTCTTTAAAATGTTTTATTTATTTTGTAAATCATTGAATCATATATGAAAAACAAAATAGGATAAAATAAGTTTTGATTACATTTGTAAAATATAAATCCATATAATTGTTTACGATAGAAATATCTGTTCATAATAAGGAAAAACAAAACTACAACATTATAAATAACAATATAACATCAACCTAAAAAAAAGAAGAAAAACTATTTACAATGGTGCCTATAAAGAACAAATGAAACCTTTTATATTGCCGTAAAAGATTCAACATTACTGTATATTCATATCATTTTAATCCAATATTTCTGTTACAGTCTGTCAGTTGTAGTATGTTGTAATTCTGCTGGTTCTGTTCTTTAATGTAGAAATTTCCATTCATCCAACTGTCAAAACAAGTTTTTTGAATTCCTTGAATGATAGAGGAGTTGTATTTTTCCAATTATTTGAAATAATCTTAAGTGCAATAGCACGTAAAGTCCAAAGAATTGAGGGTTTTTTAGTAACACATTTAGGCATAGGGGAGTTAAACAAAACTAGAGATTTAGTTAAATGAAAATTGTCATTAAAAAAAAAATCTGAAAAATAATAATGTTATTCCAGTACCCTTTGAGACATATACAATTATGGGAAACATGCTGCCAATCATTCTTTAATTTTATTTCACATCTCCAAAATATCTATTCATGTGCAAACATTAGAGCTAATTTATGTGCAGTAAAAAACTCCTATGTAGAAATTTCCAAGTAAATAAATGCCATTGAAGTGACAATGTAGTATATTTTGAAGATTTAAATATAGATTCTTTATTATCTTCTTGAGTTGGCAAATGACCATTTATTGATGTAAAATAATTCCAATATGTTTTTATGACAGATTTGTGTTTTTTTAACAACTTTATAAATGTTTGATAGATAACTGTTATCTTGAAAAGATTGATTAATAATAATTAATATATAATCAATTAATTTAGGTCTATTCTGTCTGATAGATAATTGCATTAATTCCATTTTATTATATATTGTCTTATAGATTGTAAGGACAACCACATGTTATTATCAATATTAAATTTGTTTATTATTTGATTAACAGATATGATCTTGTCCTTATCCAACAATTGATCCCAGAATAGTAGTGCCCCTTGTTTTAATATGTTCATCCTATGAATTTATAATGTTTTCAGGTTATTGGATGTAAATTCTATAGGAAAACAGAGAAGAGCCAAGAATTAATACTAGGATTTTTAGTGACAATTTCTTAAAGTTCAATATTGTAAGGTTTATGTAATTGGGTGAAACTGTAATGGTTTTGTTTTCTAATATGCAATCTTTAAGCATCCAGTATAATGGATTTAATAATATGGATAAATGTTCTTGTATTTGTTTTTGTATAGCTTCTATCCATATTTGTTCTTGTATTTGTTTTCATGTAGATATATAAGAAGAATTTAACCATAGTGTTATGCTTTTAACTATAGAAGAAAGTACATAAGTCTCTATATCTGGTAAATGTATTCCCCCATCCTCCCAGTCCATTAAGTGATTATTCAATGCAATTCTGGGCTTGTTTGGATACCATAGAAAATTTAAAATCATTTTATTATATTTCTGTATAATCTGTTTGGGGGGGGGGGGAGAAATTACCTGTATGAGATATAATAACTTAAAAAAAATTATTGATTTTATTAGATATATCCTGTCTTCCATTGCGAATAAATATTTGTTCCAATTTTTTTATCATTAATTTTATCTTATCTAATAATGAACTGTAGTTGAATAAGATTAAATCTTGTAAATCATCTGATAGATAAATGCTTAAATACTGAAGTCTGCCATCTCTTATCACATATTTTATGATTTTTTATTTATATGATTATTTTTGCTATTTGTAAGTAAAATTTTTGTTTTATTTTTTTATTTTCGTTGAACTGTAGTCCAGAGATATTTTGAACTACAGATATTGAATCAAACAAGGCTTGTAGGGAATGATTAGTATCTGTTAATGTCAAGAGTATGTCATCTGAAAACAAATGAAGTTTTAAGTTTACCATTCTGGCTTTCTCTATACCTTTAATTTTTGTGTTTAATCTGATACTGTTTGTAAATGTTTCCATCAAAAGTGCAAATAACAAAGGTGATAAGGGGCAGCCTTGTTTAATTCCTTTCATAATATTAACAGCTCCTGATCTGTGGGATCCTAATTTAACATAGGCTTGGGTGTTTTCATAAAGAGATTTTATAAGAGCTGTAAAGCCCATCAGAAATTTATACTCATCCAAAACTAAAAATAAGTAATTCCAATTAACTGAGTCAAAAGCACTGTCTGTAACTAGAGAGACTATAGTCATGTCTATATTTCTAATTTTATTATGGCCAACTAATGCTATTATTCTTTTAATATTGTCATATGTATTTCTTCCTTTTATAAACCTTGTTTGATCTTCGTGTATTAAAATGGGAAGAAAATGTTTGATTCTATTTGCATAGATTGCCATAAACATTTTATAATCTATGTTTAATAATGTTTAATAATGTTATGGGTCTATATATTTGTCTGTTTTTTATTGGCAATATTAATGAATATTTCTAAGATGGGAATATTATTATGTCTTCTTTGAATGCAGTGTATACCTTTAAAAGTAAAGATGTAGGTTGTGTTGTCATTAATTTATACATTTCTGGTAATATATTATCTGGTCCAGGAGCTTTGTTTGTTTTAAGTTTGCCAATTTGTGACTTAAGTTCTGCCATAGTAATTGGCTTGTTAATATTTAGTATATGGTCTTGTGTTAATCTAGTACGTATATTTTTATTAAAAAAAATTTTACTCATCAACTGGAGAGGCCAAGGGATTTATAGAATTAAGTGTGATATAATGAAGTCTGAAGGCCTCTAATATGTTATTAAATCAGTAACTTTGTCTTTAGTAAGGGATTACACATTTCTGTTATTTACTTATATTTAATAATTTTTTTAGTTCTGTTTGCTAGGTTAATCATAGTTTTATAGTGAAGTATCTCAGGGTATTTATTATTAATTTGGACCAACTCGGGTATTAATCTGAATTTCCTTTTGGTATCTCAAGTTTGATTTTATCTACCTTACTTTGTAGTGTCACCATGTCTTTGTTCCATGTTTTCCTTTTATTAATATACTATGATAGTACACTACTATAGATATATGCTTTAGAGAGTCCCAAATGTAAATTTTGAATATATCTTTAGTTATATTTATTCCAAGAAAAGTTTTTATTCCATTTAAATAGAAATCTTTAAAATCTGTTAGTTTTGTTATATATGTTGGTGTTATATATGTTGGTATTCTAGTAATGAATATTGATTGTATAGGTTCAAGTTCTCTTTAAAGAAAATAATGCATTATGGCCTGAAAAGGGACATGTTATAGCTTTAAACCCTTCTAATTTTGTTATTAAGTCATTTGATATGTATACTCTATTCTAGAATTAGTTTTATGTCTATATGAATAAAAGGTAGAAAATAGTGAGTTAGGATCAGCAAATGTATTGATATCCTTAATAATTATAGTATCAATAAACTTTTTTAAGGCTCTTGATCTGGAAGATTATTTCCTTTTACATTTTGTGTCAGTGTCTTGATCATCCGTAATACAGTTGAAATCTCCCGCCATTATTAAACTACCTTTTGTAAGGTGTATTATTTCTTTTAAATGCTGGTTTACTGTTTTGAATCCAACCCCTGGAATCCAATAAATATTTACTAATGTATAAATGTTCCTATTTTTTCAATTGATACCAAGTAGAACATTCCCGAAGAGTCTTGATACGTGTTTATTACTTGATGAGCAAGCAATGTATTCCTTAATAGTATAGCTACCCCTCTCCTTTTCTGCTTAAAGTATGAGCTTGCCAATAAAGTGTAATTGTAATAAAGTAATGTACTGAAGGTTTCTGCAGAAAGAAGAAGAATTCATTCATAGGATTTTTTTTTCAAAGAGAATTGTTTGAAGAAGAAATGGAGAGCCAATAGGAATGTAATATTACAACCCTCCAGGCTGGGGGAGTTGCAGGATGATTATTTAAAAGAACTTTTAAATCAAAGTGAGCTGGAGAGTGCAATAGCAGCATTGTGGGGTGACATAATTTAGAAAATACAGCAAGAAAAAGTGGTTGGTAAAAGGTCATATGTGCAAACAGTGAAGGAGGGAGAAAGAAGGTTCTGGAGGTGGAGGAGACAAAGAAAAAAATCACTGTATGAGTAAGCAGCAAAAAAAAGCATTAGACAGGTATGAAGTATAGGATTCTGTGATTGCACAATTGAGTGTTACTGCAAAAGAGGAGAGAACATTTATTCTTATCAATAAAGAGACATTTTGTGGCATAATATTTGAAACTGGGCAAACCATGGAAAATTTTATAGAAAAATATGAACAAAGAAAGAATGACAATCCATGGTCAGGATTTGTGGTACTATCATTTTATAGAGGGACAAAAAGAGTCATAATTCAGTTCAGAACAAAATTAAATAAACATTTATTGTGTCTATCTAAAGATGTTATGGACACCACAACATTTATGATGAAAGAGGTTTATGGACTGGAGGATGAGAATGTGGGGTTATATTAAAAATGGAAAACTATAATGTGATACATATTCCCAGTGTAGTTAATGTAAATGGTAATAGGGTTTTTCTGAAATATAGAGGACAGCCTAAAACCTTTTTTTTTCCTGTGGAAAAGCTGATCATTTAATTAGTGACTGTGATAAAAGAAAAGCTGTATATGTGGTAAAACTGGTCATAATGCAAAAAAATGTGATTTAAAATGCAGGAAATGTGGTAGCACTGGACATGCATGGTTAGAGTGTAAAGAAAATGTGCAAATTATGGATAAAGAAGTTGTACAAAATGTTAAACAGGATAAAAAGAAAAGAAAAGAACAAGAAAGGCAGATTGAGACAAAATATAGAAACAAATATAAGAGAAGGAGAGGAAGAAAAAGAAGAGGGGTATGTGGATACAAACAAAGAAGAATATCTGAATTAGCAAATAGTATTGGGAAAGAAAAATTCCATAGGGAAAAGGGTGAAAGAAAATTTAAAAGTATAATTGTAAAAGGAAATAAAAAAGGTAATGAATGAGAAGCATGTCATATTAACTACTGTTTAAAAGATGAAGATCCTAGCTTTAAATGTATGAAAAATGTTAAGAGAAGAATAGGAATTTTGGAATGGTGTATATTAGTAAATGCTCATATTATTGTACTAAAGGATATTAGATTATTAACAGAGGAAGAAGGGGAAACAAAGTGAAAAGGTATGGGATGGGCCTATCGCTTGGAATATGCTAACAGACACATGTTCAGGGATATGTAGAGTGTGTCAAAAAATCAAGATATTAGATGTTACTATTACTGAATTAAGTCGTATTTCAGTATTAGATGTAAGGTGGTAAAGAAATGTGGATATAATTATTTTTATGAATGTATATGTTATAAAGAAAGAAAGATAATGTTTAAAAAGATCCTTAACTAAATATGTGTTAATATGGATGTAATAGCAGGAGACCTTAACTGCAACTTAAGAAAAGATAAGAAAAATAATAGTGATTTTTAAATAGTAGAAGAAATGAAATGTGGCAAATTATATATATGGAGCAATATACATTGTGCTTATAGAAGAAGTGAGATTAAAACTAAAATTCATTATTTTTTATATCAGATAGTTTAAAACTCTTGCAGAAAGGAATGAAAAATACGGGATTTTCAGATCATATAGCGATATGAATAAAAATACATAAGAAAGAAGAATATATAAAAATAGGCAAAGGAAGTAAAAGACTGAATGAAAAACAAGAAGATAGGAAAGAAATAGTTATGATATGGCAAGATCATATACATATGAGGATGTTTTATGAAAACTGGACAAGCTGGGGGATAGGTTTTAAAAATATATAAAAAGTCCTTCTTAGAATCTATTGAGAATAAGAGATAAAAAATATAAAACAGCAAGGCAGGTTATGTTTAGAGAACTGATAAATAAAGAAAGTGCTTTCTATGAAAAAGAGAAAGAAATATATGAAATTAATCAAGTAAGGATAAAGAATTTATTATAAACAAAAATGCTGCTTACAAGGGAAAGAAGAAGAAGAAGTAGTATCCATATATAAATAGGTTGATGGAAGAAAATAAGAAAATAATAAGGAAGTTAAAGAATAAAGAAGGAAAGAAAGTAACAACACATCTGATGAAGCGTGCATAGCGCACGCGAAAGCGCTTATCCTATCTCATGTTTTCACTGGAATAAAGTAAGATTTTATGCATCTTTTCTCGTGGTGTATCCTTGCAGTTTATCGTTGATACAAGAAGATATATGTGGAAGTATTAAACATATAAGGCTATCATTTATAAAAAAAGAGAATTCAAAATCAAAAGTATGAAGTTAATAAATTAGTTAAGATAAAAGTTTGGAACAAAAGATACGTTTGAAAGAGTTAAATGAAGTATTAAAAGACATTAAATTGAATACTGCAACAGGGTTAGATGGTATTGAATAGTATATATATATATATATATATATATATATATATATATATATATATATATATATATATGTAGATAGATAGATATACCATATATGAAATGAAATGGAAATATGGCAAACAATAATATTTGTAGAGGTATTGAATGAACACATCATTTTGTGTTTGTAAAATGTCTGAGTCAGTGTAGCCTCTCCATCAAAATTCATCTGCTTAAATATCAAATGAATCATACATATCACTATTTCTCCTATGAAGTCTTGCATTCCTAAAAAAGGAGAAGGTTCTGAGAACCTGATTATTAATATTTCTTGATCAGAACTTACAAATTTGGAGTGTGAGGTATTGAATTTAGGGTTATTGTTCATTCTTACTAGAAGATCTAATTTACATGATGTTTTATTAGACATGAAGTTTTTGTTTGAAGTATATCATTCAGGTTAATGTTTGGTAACAATGATTTACCTATTTACAGCTGAGAAGATCGAGTGAGGTTCTACCCGTTAACCCTTCAATTGTTGAGGCTTTTAGTAAAATGCGTGAGGACGATATTTATGACTTTTTAAGAATGATTGTAAGCAGATGTATTAGAGTATAGATTTTTACTAGTAATTATAGATATGGTATTCTTCTTTACGATTATTCCAAATGAAGTAGGCATGGAATACATCAGACAGTTCTTATGTGACCATTCTGATTATACAATAGAGAGGATAAATTTGATATGTTCCCTGTTGGATGTAGTGTTGAACAATAATGCTTTCTGTTTTGGTGAGAAATATTTCATTCAGAGTGTAGGTATAGCTAAGGGCACCATATGCGTGAATATTTATGCAAACATGGTGCTCACACAGTGGGAACATATGCATGTTTTCAATATTTTCAATTCATTCCTTGAATTTATTTTACATTATCGTCATTTTTTAGATGATGCCTTTTTTATATGGTCTGAATTGGTTGAAATGTTGAATTACTTTATTGATTATTTGGAAGGGACAACTGAATTTTTGAAGTTTATGTTTAATTTTTCAGATATAATGATAGATTTTATGGATGGTCATGTCCTTAGTTCAGCGAGTGGACTTGATACTATGTTATCTAAGAAACCTTGTAAAGTTAATAACAAGTTGCATGCTAGGAGTATGCATCCTAGGAAATTAAACAATAATGTTATCAAGGGTCAGTTTTTTTAGGAATGCAAGACTTAATACAAGAGATAGTGATATGTATGATTCATTTTATATTTTAGCAGATAAATTTTGATCAAGCACAAAATGATGTAATATTATGTAGGCAGGATAGAGCAAGACCATATTATCATACAAGAAATATAGATTATCCTATAGATAAGAATGATTGCAACAATCAACTTAGAATGTGCTTGACATATTCTTGTGATGAGGGTCCTATATGTAATATTATTAAAAATCACGTATGGCGTATTTTGATGGATGATGCTAAATGTAGGAATGTACTTGATAGTGTGCAATAGTTTGTTTTTAAAAATGGTCCATGTCTTAAGGAAATACTTTGCTATAAATCTCTGACTCTAAGGACAGAAGCTGCTAGTACTATACAGAGAAAGATGGTGACATATCATTGTAAAGGGTGCAATCTTTATAAATACATCAAGACTGATAGTTGTTTTATACACCCAACAAGTGGAAAATTGTTTGAATTTGAACTTTATGCAAACTGTAGCATGCAGAATCTTATATATCTTGCTATTTGTCAAGAATGTAACTCTTACTGACTTGGAAAAACTAATAGATGTTTTAGGGACCGTATAAGAGAACATATATACAGTACTAATAGGCGAAATACTAAAACTGCTTTGGCAAAACATGTAATAAATGAGGGTGTTACTCATGTTCATGGTTATTGAGAAATTTTGTAATACAGTTAGAGGGGGTGATATTAAGAGTCAAACTGAATGTCTTGAAATGAAATGGATTTTTAAATTAGCAGCCCATAAGTATAAAGGACTTAACTAATATGTCCCTTTAAGACCTGCTTTGAGATTGAGAGGTCTGAAACGTTGATCGGTTGACTAGTTTAATTAGGTTTGATATATTAACTCTGCTTATTAGTGTTTTGTACATCTAATGAAGCACCTAGTAGGGATGCAAAAAGACTCATTTTTTTATTTTACTCTATTTATTTTTTGTGTGTTTTATTTGTTATTAAAGACCATGTTCCATCCTTCTGGCTTTGTAGTTTTAAATAATACTGACTATAAAATACTGATGAGAATAATAACTAAAAGGTTAATAAATGAAATGCATAAGCTACTTGATCAAACAGTATTTGGCAGAAAGGGAAAAGGAAGTCAGGACTTATTATGGATTATAAAAGAAGTAATAGATGAAATTATAAACAGAAAGGTGGAAGCAAAGATCATGATAGGAGATTTAAGTAAGGCATTTGAGTGTGAGGGCAGCACCAAGGATCAAATGGTGAAAATTGAAAAAGCGTAATTATGAGGTGGAGTTCAGGGATGAGTTAAGACAGGCACTGGGTGGCAGTGAAGAGTTACCAAATAGCTGGGTAACTACAGCAGAGCTAGTAAGGGAGACGGCTAGAAAGGTGTTTGGTATCACATCGGGATAGAGGAAGGACGACAAGGAGACATGGTGGTGGAATGAGGAAGTACAGAAGAGTATACAGGCAAAGAGGTTGGCAAAGAAGAAGTGGGATTGTCAGAGAGATGAAGAAAGTAGACAGGAGTATAAGGAGATGAGGTGCATGGCAAAGAGAGAGGTGGCGAAGGCTAAGGGTAAGGCATATGAAGAGTTGTATGAAAGGTTGGACACTAAGGAGGGAGAAAAGGACCTGTACCGACTGGCTAGACAGAGGGACCAAACTAGGAAAGATGTACAGCAGGTAAAGGTGATAAAGGATAATGAGGGAAACATACTCACAAGCAAGGAGAGTGTGTTGAGGAGATGGAAAGAGTACTTTGAGGGGTTGATGAATGAAGAGAATGAGAGGGAGAGAAGGTTGGATGATGTAGGGATAGTGAATCATGAAATACAATGGATTGGCAAGGAGGAAGTAAGGATAGCTATGAAGAGAATGAAGAGTGGAAAGGCTGTTGGCCCAGATGACATACCTGTGGAAGCATGGAGGTGTTTAGGTGAAATGGCAGTGGAGTTTTTAACCAGATTGTTTAATGAAATCTTAGAAAGTGAGAGGATGCCTGAGGAATGGAGAAAAAGTATTTTGGTACCTATTTTTAAGAATAAAGGTGATGTGCAGAGCTGTAGTAACTACAGAGGGATTAAACTGATCGGTCACAGCATGAAGTTATGAGAAAGAGTAGTGGAAGTTAGGTTAAGAAGGGACATGATGATTAGTGAACAGCAGTATGGTTTCATGCCGGGAAAGAGCACTACAGATGCAATGTATGCTCTGAGAGTGTTGATGGAGAAGTATAGAGAATGTCAGAAGGAGTTGCCTTGTATTTTTATAGACTTAGAGAAAGCATATGACAGGGTGCCTAGAGAGGAGATGTGGTATTGTATGAGGAAGTCAGGAGTGTCAGAGAAGTATGTAAGAGTGGTACAGGATATGTGCGAGGGTAGTGTGACAGCAGTGAGGTCTGCTGTGGGAGTGACAGATGCGTTTAAGGTGGAGGTGGGATTACATCAAGGATCAGCTCTGAGCCCTTTCTTATTTGCAATGGTGATGGACAGGTTGACAGACAAGATCAGACAGGAGTCCCCATGGACTATGATGTTTGCAGATGACATTGTGATCTGTAGTGAGAGTAGGGAACAGGTGAAGGAGACCCTGGAGAGATGGAGATATGCTCTAGAGAGAAGAGGAATGTAGGTCAGCAGGACTAAGACAGAATATATGTGTGTGAATGAGGGGGAGGATAGAAGAATGGTGAGGATGCAAGGAGTAGAGGTGACGAAGGTGGATGAGTTTAAATACTTGGGGTCAATAGTTCAGAGTAACGGTGAGTATGGAAGAGAGGTGAAGAAGAGAGTACAGGCAGGATGGAGTGGGTGCAGAAGAGTGTCAGAAGTGATTTGTGAAAGACGAGTACCTGTAAAAGTGAAAGGGAAGGTCTACAAGAGGGTAGTGAAACCAGCTATGTTATATGGGTTAGAGACAGTGGCATTGACAAAAAGGCAGGAGTTTGAGCTGGATGTGGCAGAGTTAAAGATGTTAAGATTTGCACTGGGTGTGATGAGGGTGGATAGGATTAGGAATAAGTGTATTAGAGGGTCAGCCCAGGTTAGAAGGTTTGGAGACAAAGCCAGAGAGGCAAGATTACGTTGGTTTGGACATGTGCTGAGGAGGGATGCTGAGTATATTGGGAAAAAGTTGCTAAGGATGAAGCTACCAGGTAACAGGAAAAGAGGAAGGCCTAAGATAAGGTTTATGGATGTGGTGAGAGAGGGCATGCAGGTGGTTGGTGTGACAGAGCAAGATGCAGAGGACAGGAAGAAATGGAAACAGGTGATCCGATGTGGCGACCCCTAACGGAAACAGCCAAAAGAAGATGATGATTTGATAAAATACAATAAAATTCTTTATGAGAAATTTTAGAAGCTTATAATATAAGTAGAATAACAATAAAGGTAATAAAATCAGTATATGAAAAGAATAATGTTAAAATAAATGTGAATGGATGGATAACTGAAAAAAATAAATATAGAATATAATATGACAGGGATGTCCAGCTAGTAGCATCATGTTTTCTTTAGTCATGAATTTTATAGTGATTAAAATTAATAAAAGGTCAGATATTGGATACAGGATTATAGAAGTACAATTGCCTATAATGTATACATGCACAGACAATATTGTATTATCACTAGAAATAAAGAATGGATGAAAGAAATAAGTGAGGAGTTAAATATATCATTTAAAAAGATAGGTTTATGTATTAATGAAGAAAAAAGTAAAGCTTTGGATGTGAGGAAAATCTAGGAAATATAAATTTTAATGAATAATCTATAGATATATTATGAATATTATTATAGCATTACAATAATATTTGGATTAGATGATTATAAGAATAAGCAATGGGAAAAGGTGTTCCAAGAAATCAAAGAAATATGTATATTTTGGAAAACATTTCAATTATCATATAGGAAGTCTGAATGGATTGAATCATTGGGATCCGAATGGAGAGATGATAAGTCAGCAAGTAAAGGAGAGTATTATTGCTGAAATTAAATTCATCCTCAAGTCTTGGTGACTACCGTCGTGAGGTGGACCCTGTTATTCACAAAATCTCATCAAGATGACACTGATATACAGACTGCATTTATATGGCATATATCATGGACAGAAGTAGATTAAAAAAGAGAGCTGGGTGCACAAGACCCAGGATAAAAAAGTGCCCAATCCTGGTAGGCACACTAGTCCCAGGACTGGAAAAAATGACAGTGTAGAATCCTCAAAAAATGGAAACATTCCTACAATGTGGCTGGGCCAGGCCCAAAGGGAGGATGGCCCCCTATTGTAGAAGGAAACAGTAGTCCACAAAAATTACAAAAAACTGATAGGCCAAAGCAGAGCCATAAAGATGATAAAGTGGACTGTTGAGGATAAGAAAGAAATTATATATTGTTACTGTTATGAAAAAGCCCAGAATTTCCAGACACAAGATATACAAAATGATTAAGAGAGAAATTAGAGGAAAGAAAAATACTTCCATAAGAAAAACTGTCAGAAGCTTTAAATAAAAAATTGTATTCATTAATGCAACAGATTTCTGAAAAACAGTATATAGATCAAGAAACTTTGATGTGTTTGGAAAAAGAAGCATCTGAGGAAGTGTGAAAATATAAACAACAAAGCCTAGAGATTTTTGAAAAGTATAAAAAAGAAATATGGACATGGGAAAGAAAGAGAAATTTGATATGGTGCAATATTTATGCAAAGGAAAAAGCCAAATTAATCAATATAAAGAAGGCAGCCCCAAAGATATTCAAAGAGAAATACAGGCAAAAGCATCCAGATATGGGAAATTTCACAATATAATAAATATCACAAAGAGGGAATGTAGAAAAGAAGATTACTGAAGTAGAAGTTAAAAAAATAGAAGTTGAAGTTATGGAGTGCCTGCGAAGTAAAGGATTTGGTGTAGAAGGTCTAACACATGTTACAGCACAGCATGATGGAGTGAGGCCCCAAAGTTAGGAGAAGCAGGAAGATCAGGAGACATCTAAAGAAGAAATGTATAGTCATGGGAAAGAAAAAGATTTAATATGGTGTAATATTTATGCAAAGGAGAAAACAAAATTAACCAATACAAAAAGAGCAGCACCAAAGATATTTGAAGAGAAATACAGGCAAAGGAATCCGGACAAGGAAAACTTTACAATACAAAAAATAAGGAGACGAAAAGGAAATTAGTAATGGGGAAGTTAAAGAAACAGAAACTGAGGTTATGGAGTACTTGCGAAGTGAAGGATTCAGTGTAGAAAATGTAATTCAGAAAGCAACAAAATAGGATATAGCAATGGATATCCAAATTAAGGGCAAACCAGTGGAATAGGAAGCAATTGGTCAGGTGCTATATGAAAATATTTTGGTGCCTTCCAACAGAAACTAGTATAAACATTCACTTGAAGCTAGACAGCAAGGGAAGGAACAGGAAACTGTGGAAACTCTGATGTATTTGGTGTTGAGGAGTGATAGGCTAGTGAGTTCCCATATGACAGAGCAACGGATGGCACAGGCTGAAATTGAAGAGAATGGGCCACAGGAACATGCTATAGGACTTTCAATAAAATGCCCGCAGGAAATGGAAAACAAAAAATGTGCCCTCAGTTTAGAAGAAATGAGTTAAGAGAAGAGTTGCTTGATTTAATAGACATAGACATATTAAGATCAATGAAAGAAATAGACGTTTGATAAAACAAATGAACACAGTAATTAAGACCGTCCCTAGAGATCTATGCAATATAACAGACGTAAACAGGATATATTACTGTGCAGCTAAATTAATAACTGATAAAGTTCTACCACAAGAACACAGGGAAGTGAGGGGAAAGGAAGGGGAGAAATCGAATACCATCATGGAAGTATCGAATAGAGAAAACTATAAAGCAATTAAGACAAGAATTACCACTGTTAGAAGTGGGAACAGATCAACAAAAATACTAAGAAAGATAGACGTGATAAACGCAATGATCAGTATTAGAACAGACCCGGATCTATCATGCAAAATCGCAAATAACAAACTAAAACTCACAGCACAGGCAGAGAAACTTAGAAGCTATGCAGATAAACATAAAGGAAAAGATCAAAATAAGTAATTTATCTCATTCACTCCAGTACAGCTCTGAGTGTGTACCTTTAACTCCCAGTGGGCGTGGCTTGAGACTTTAAAAAATAAAGTTATCACCTTATAGTTCTAATAGGTCAAATATCAATACAACTGTGTTTGCCATCATGTATGCTTCAGTATAAAATATTCAGATTCCTTGTATGTAGCATGGATTTGGAAATATTAATGCAAATATGAACAAGCAATATTTGACGCCTAGAGGAGCAGTAGGAGGTAACTGCAGATGCACCTGGAGGTGTCACTCGGATGTAATGAGTTATTGATGACCCAAAAAAGTTTTATAGAGAATTGGGAAACAGGGTAAAAGGAATTGAAAGTCCACCAAAAAAAAGAAAAAAATAGATACATTTTGGAGAAGTATTTATGAAGATCCTGTGGAACATAACAAAGATGCTAAATAGATAGAAGAAGTAAAAGAAAGAATAAGAAGTTTAAAGGTACAGGATATAAAATGGCATGAAGTAACAGCCAGAGAGATTGAAACAAAGTTAGGAAAAGCCTCTAATTGGAAAACCCCAGGCCCAGATGCAGTACCTAACTTTTGGTTAAAAGTATTAACATCTTTGCACGAAGATTTAGCCATGAGTAAGAACTACTTATATGCACACCCTGAACAGACACCAACCTGGCTAACAACAGGAAAAAAAATGATCCTACTTAAGAGTGAACCTGCAAGCTACTCTAGAAATTATAGACCAATAACTTGCCTTCCGACGAAGTATAAACTATACACGGGAGTTGATGCTGACAGAGTTTGTGGTCATTTAGAAGAAAACTCAACTATGGCAGTAGAACAAAAGGACAATAAAAGAAAGTCATACGGAACTAAGGCTCATTTGTTGTTAATAAAGTCATAGTGAAGAACTGTAGAAAGGGGAAGAATCTAAGTATGGCATGGATTGACTACAAAAAAAGCATTTGATAGTATCCCATATTCATGGATAAAACATTGATTAAAAATGTATAAGATACACCCCACACTGATCAACTACATTACAGGGACCATAAAACAGTGGCAGATCACTTTGCAATTAAGCCATGACAAAAGGCAAATTATTACCCAGGGATAAAATTTCAAAGGGTGATATTTCAGGGTAACTCTCTGTCACCGCTGCTATTCTGCTTTGCCATTAACCCATGAAGCTGTTTACTTAACAGCTTAGGCCATGGCTACAATTTGGCTCCTAGAAAACAACAAAGTGTAAAGACTTATCTTCTTCTGTTTGTTGATGATTTAAAACTGTATAGCTCATCAGATGAGGAACTAAATGTACAACTGCAAGTTGTCAAAACTTTTTCAGATGATATAAGAATGTAATTTGGTCTTGATAAATGTACAAAAGCAACCTTTAAAACAAGAAAACTGCTGGACCAGGAAAACATCAGTTTGGGACAAGAATGTGATATAAAAGAACTTGAGCAAGAGGGAGTGTATAAATATTTGGGAAATGAAGGATCAACAATAAAACATGAACAAATGTGAATAAAACTTTGTAAGGAATACTTTGAAAGACTTAAATTAATCACCAAACCAGCATTGACATCTAGGAGCAAAATCCAAGCTATAAACCAATTTACTCTTCGTCTCCTAGCTTACAGTTTTGGAGTGATTGACTGGCCCCAAAACATGTTGGACACATTAGATAGGAAAACAAGAAGGATTCTTCATGCTCACCAAATGATTTATAAAAATCAGTGCATTCTGAAGGAGGGATGGGCCTCCTTGATATTGATTACATGTATAGATCTGCAATTGTGGGACTCCACACATATCTGCTGACCTCACAAGACCCAAATGTAGTGAACATTTTAAAACATGAGGAGAATAAATCTAGAACGACTTCTCTCTTTAATCTAGCAAAAGCATATCAGCATCAAGCAGGAATGGAAATCAAACCAGAAGTAGATAAAATTCAGACAGCAACTGAATGCACCAAAAAAATGAAAGAATATAAGGTGAA
Organism: Protopterus annectens; assembly: GCF_019279795.1. Taxonomy (NCBI): domain Eukaryota; kingdom Metazoa; phylum Chordata; order Ceratodontiformes; family Protopteridae; genus Protopterus; species Protopterus annectens. The sequence continues at coordinate 200,703,990 of NC_056725.1, read as the reverse complement.
AGACCAGATGAGAAGGTAAGAAATATGGATAATGCATAAATATGTAGTTGCCAGTACAGAAAACTTCTGGAAGAATCTCATGTTGATCAGGAATGAATGCAGGAATGGTTAAGGAGAGAAGAATTCAAACCAAGAGATGAAAGGTTAATATTGGCTGCCCAAGACTGTGGGCTGCATACACATTGGTTTACAAAGTTCAATGAACATGTGGGAGAAACAGACAAATGTAGGTTTTGTAAAACCGAATTGGAAACAGTCGCACACCTCGTTGCTGGCTGTGACATACTAATCACAGAAGGACTGTATACTGAAAGACATCATAACATGGCAAGATTGTTGTACTGGGGATTGTGCAAACATAATGGTATTGATGTGGCTGAAAACATGAGCCACAAAGCATCATAGAAAAATGCTGAAGTTTACATCACATGGGATCATCCATTACCAACAGTTTAAAAGATACATGCTAGAAAACTGGATATATGGTCCATGAAGAGAAGACAAAAGTAACATTGATCATTGAAATCACCACACTCAGTGACTACAGTGTCATGCATACATAGAGAGCCAAAGTCCTAAAATATCAGGATCTGCAGGCAGAAATGAGAATAATGTGAAAGAAAGATTCCCAGACAGTTCCAATAGTAGTAAGAGCAATGAGTCTTATAAAACAGGATCTACAATCATATTTATATATATATATGTTACCAGTCCATGTAACCCCATACAGATTGCAGAAGGCATCATTACCGGGCACATTGCGGGTGCTGTGAAGAGCACTTCTGGCTGACGTCAAAGATTGAAATAATACTAATTTCTTGAACTTTAATCGTACTTTGACTTAGGGATGGGTTCCATTCCCGTCATGGTATCAGAAACCTAAAAAACTTGAAGAATTTAAAAAAAAGGAAGAAAGTGCATTTAACAAATTCCATTCAATTAATTAAAATGCCATATGTAGTTAACACCTATATGTTGCCAACACAATATGGAAAAAATTATACTTTCCTTTATATGGGGATCGAGAGTGAACCCAGTTAAGAGAGGAATTTTGTACACGAAGGAGGAGCAAGGAGGAGGCTTAATTGATCCAGTAGTACATGCACCATTATCAAAATGAATGCTTATTCAAATGAAAATAAGAATCTGACAAACATTATTATATACTACAAGTATAAATGTTTGTGGGAGAAAGTGGAAATAAAAGGTTTAAATCTGTTATGAATGAAGAAGTACAGGAGTATCGAAATAAAATGATATTGTGGAAATTGAAGGTGAATGAAAATGTGAAGAATGGAAAAGACTGGTATCCAAATATCATGGGAACACATTATATGACTGAGCCAGGAAACATCCAGATATAAACAGAGAAAGCAATAACAGTGAGCTATAAATGCTATGAGTATACGTGAATGTAAGGATTTTATATGGAGACTGTCTATGCAATCTGCCTGTTAAAGCAACTATAAAAACAAAAAACACAAAGCAGGAGGCAGCACAAACAGCATAAAAAGCACACAGTTTAATAAAATCCTTACCGCTTCAGCTACAAAGCCTTCAAAGAGTACAAAAGTTAATACATTAAACACAACTTAAATACACTCCAAATCATCTTAATAGACAATTAAACAATTATTCAATAATAACAATTAAATCCCATACTCCCAATTACATTCTTTGTTGAGCCCAAAAGGCTCCAGAATATTAAACTTTAAAATAAAAATTGTTTCCTTTTTTAGAAGTTTGTCTTCTATGTTTGTGCATTCTCCTAAACCTACCTCAACATGTTCCAAAACTGACCCCTTAAGTTCATCAGAGTTAGCATTATGTACAGACAAAAAATGATTTCCCAAAGGACTATCCAACTTTTTATTTTTTATGTCCCTAATGTGTTCCTGGAACCGAACTTTAAAACTTCTACATGTTTCCCCAACATAAAACAGGTTACAAGTACATTGTAAAACATAAATTACTCCTTTGATATTACAAGAGTTGTTGTTGTTGTTGTTCATTCGGCTTTTCCCAGTTAGGGGTCACCACAGTGGAACTCCAGTCCACTAATGTTTGGCAGTAGATTTTTATGGTGCTGAGGTGCCAGTCTGACGTCCAACCTTCAGCGAAGGCCCGCCCATTCATGCATGTCTTTCGAACGCCACTTGACTGCGTGGAGGACATGCAGACTCCACACAGAGTAATTCCCATTAATCACAAATTTAGTCTGATTAATATATGGAAAAAAGTTTACTGACTGTTTACAAACAGAGCATTTATTACATGGCACAATCCCTCTATATTTTTATACTGCGGTGGTGGTGCTGCGGTAGGGTTGTCACCTCACAGTAAGATGTCCTGTTCGATTCTCAGCTAGAGCTTCTTCTGTGTGGAGACATGCATAAATGAGCATACCTTCATTGAAGGTTGTGCATCATGGCCGGCAACTCGGCACGTAAAAATCTACTGCCAATCATTAGCGGACCGGAGTTCCGCTGTGGCAACCCCTAACCGGGAAAAGCCGGAAGACACAACAACAACAACAGTCCCTCTATAATTTGCAATGTTCCTACTGATGCTGACATCTGGTGGTGAAAAATAATTATGCACCACCATATCTGACAGATTCCTAGATCTCTTATAACAGATGTTAACAGAATTACACAAAACACCACTGAGGTCCCTGTCGCTAAGTAACATAGGCCAAAAGTGTTGCACCACCCCAACTACTTCTTCAGTAAGAATATTGTAAGTAGTAACAAAATATACTTCCTTATTACCTATCCCATTATCACAGTTATTTCATTATTTATAAAGTTATTACTTTTGATGTTACCAGCAATTCAATTTTCAGAAGTATAATTTCTGTTTCTACTGTGGTAGTAACCCCCACATATATTGCCATATCTCACTTCTAAGATTTTAAATTTGGCCTGTGCTACTACAGTACCATCATAGCCTCTATTAATAAACATTCTCTCAGTTTAACCTAGTTCCTTATCAAACACATAATCTTTACTACATAATCTGTTTACTCTAAGGAATTCATTGTATGGAAGAAGAGATATCAAATGTTGCGAATTTGTTTATCTATTTCATGTATTTTCCTACTTCAGATTTATAGATGACTTAATGTTCTTTATATGATGGTAATATAGCAGGTGCCCAGTTATTTATAGCTGATCTCCACATTAATAATATGGGCTTGCAGTTTGATGGGATTTAGTTGGGATATAGGGTTATTTTTTTTGGATATAGAGCTTACAGGTTTTGTAACTGGTATTCATCGAACGTTTGAGCAAAGAAACCAGTTTTTGTATGGCAGTAGTTGCCATCCACAGTATCTGATATTTAAAAAATAAAAAATTGGATAGTCCTTTATGGAATAATTTTTTGTCTGTACATACTGCTAACTCTGATGAACTTAAGGGGTCAGTTTTGGAACATGTTGAGGTAGGTTTAGGAGAATGCACAAACATGAAAGACTTATTCTTCTTTGGGCTGCTCCCGTTAGGGGTCGCCACAGCAGATCAACTGTTTCCATTTCTTCTTGTCCTCTGTATCTTGCTCTGTCACACCAACCACTTGCATGTCCTCTCTCATCGCATCCATAAACCTTATCTTGGGCCTCCCTCTTTTCCTGTTACCTGGCAGCTTCATCCTTAGCATCTTTTTCCAATGCACAAACATAAAAGACAAACGTCTAAAAAGGAAATTTTTTTATTTTAAAGTTTAATACTCTGGAGCCTTTTGGGTTCAATAAAGAATTAATTGGAAGTATGTGATTTAATTGTTATTACTGAATAATTGTTTAATTGTCTATTAAGATGATTTTGCATGTATTTAAGTTGGTTTTAATGTATTAACTTCTGCACTCTTTCAAGGCTTTTCAGCCAAAGTTCTAAGGATTTTATTAAACTGTGTGTTTTTTATGCTGTTTCTGCAACCACTTGCTTTGTGTTTTTTGTTTTTATAGAGGTTGGTAGTGGTATATTTGTTAAAGCAAATAGGCCTTATAAAAGAAAGCAAGACATAATATGTATTAACTGTGGTGAATAGAAAATTGCAGGACATGTATTTTTGACTTGTATGAGGGTGAATAAATTATTAGAAGAGCTATGTAAAAATAAAATATTAAAGGGTATTACAAAAGTGGATCAGATAAGGATGGATACAATTGCGTATGGTTACTACAGTGAGGAAAAAAACAAGAGTATGTAAGAAAATTGGACAAAATAATATTTTATGTATTATGGACTGAAAGACTGAATGAAATTAAGTTCAATGGAAAATGGACTCTGACAGAAATTTTGAAAAAATACATTTTTGGTTGGGAAAAAAGGGTGGGGGGACTGTTTGTTAATATATCTTTATGTGATATTGTAAAAAGTGTAAATAATTGTAAATAATGTATATAAGTATTGTATAAATGATGTATATCAATAAAAAGCCTTACTCTTTTTGCTGGGTGTCATGGGGTCTTTTACATCCATGGAGCAACCACCAACTCAAGCAGATGGGACCTTGATTTAATGGTTTACTATCAAAATTGCGGAATTCAAAACCACGAACGTTTATATCCTCGATGCATTTCATCGCCTCATGAATATTAATGAGGTCAGATGATTGACGCATACAATCAACAGTCCGTTTTTGATCTTAATGTTGACAGTTGCCATTTACAGACATGCTGCATTTCTTTGCCCTGCTGACGATCTTCTGAACTGCCGTTCACTTGACTGTCAACATACCGACTGTCGCTCCTACCATGTTCGAACAGGAGCAAGACGTTCAACTGATTTTCAAGATTTTAATTGTAAACCTGATTTAACATCTCATATGAAGGACAACACAAGCAAGTGTGCAGCACCACAGTGTCAGCAATCCATCTACCTGCTATAGGAATAGAACCTATTACTTTCTGCATCAAAGGTGAGTGTGCTACTTCTTGTGCCATTGACATGACATAATACACTGGAATAATTCAACAGTACTGCATTTAACTCTATGCATAAGCAAAGAGTAGCAGTTTAGCTGAATCACTTTTGAATATTAAAAATTATAATAACACCTATAAGAAAAGAGTGTATAGAAAGAAACACAAATGATAGGAGAGTGCTGACAAGGAGAGAGTTATGACTAGTTAAGTGCTACAGTGATCACACTTAAACTAAGTCCCGCTTCAATAGGGTTATTTTATGGAAGGAACTCAAGAAACTTGTAACATGGGCAAGACGGTGATACCTATGATTCAGTCACCTGGAGAACAGCACTCATGAGGAAGAATATATATCTGGATTGGAGTCAGCTTAAGGAAATATAGAAGGCAACAGATGAGTGTGGCTGTTAGTAGATTGAATGCTGTTCCTCGAGGTGACAGTATTCATGTCCCAGATGTTCTTCGATGTGACATTGCTCATGTCTCAGATGTTGCTCCTCAATGTGACCATACTCACATCACAGATATTGTTCACTGGGATGATAACAAGTACACACACAGTATCTCCAGATGCAGCTCTCTGCATCAAGCACAGTCAAGCACAATTTCCCATAAGAGCACACAGGGAACACAGTCAGTCCAGAGCTGGTTCCTCTCTCTTTCTCCAGATCCCCGGTAAGACTCCCCACTGGCACAGCTATACAGTTGAGTCCTCAGCCAGGGTTCCAAGCCAAGTCCTCCAACACTCTCTCTCTGACCAACCAGTGCTTCATGTCCCTGCCCAAGTAGCTGACACATACACTCTGAGATTTGATTTACACACACACACACACACACACACACACACACACACACACACACACACACACACACACACACACACACACACACACACACACACACACACACACACACACGAATGTCTGGCACAAGTTTACTAACTATGTCCCCATTGCCCAGACTATATGGTAGTTATCACTGCCACCAAAACTCCTTGCAAGCTACTTTAAGGCCCTTAACAAAGGGTACCTAATTTTAGTCAGTGAAATTAATAATAATGCAAATGGTAGTTTCACCAAGAGCAAGGCTATTAGGAGTGGCCCATGCAGTGTCACCAAATAAATATGCAAATACTCTCAAAACATAAATATCTCTACAAAGATCAGCCACAATGAAAGGTTTAAATATATTTAATAATAAATAATAAAAGAACAAGAAAATACTATGTATATAGTCACAGAGACATCAGAATTCAAATCACAGGAGATACTTAAAATAACATTGAAGGACAGGTTCAGACAAATAATGAAAAACAATATCTAAACTAAGCTTCACTATATTACTGGCTGAATCTAAGAGAATCACTATTCTCTACTTACTTAATGAAGCAAGGCAGATGATGTGGTGAATGGTCCTTCTTGCTGTCAGGCTCAAGACAGATTTCAGAATGCTCAGTCTCATCAAGAGATCTCTCAAAATAATATATAAAATATTACCTCTGGGATAGCTTGCAGAATTACATCACTTATGGTCATCTGACTTCTAGTTCCCATGCAAACCCCCATTGCTGGAAGCTGGCAGGACTTAGCATCTACCTGTACAAATACACACACAAGGGCTTTTACTCAGATCTGTGGCAGGTACTGGAAGTCATAAAGCAATTGCATACCTCCACACTTCACAGTAGTAATTAGTTCACCCCAAAAAGAATACAGAAAGCTTCCTAGTACAGGCTTTGTGTCTCTGGCTCCATTGAAACATGTAAATCGCATCTTTATGGCCTAGCCTATAAAGTGATTTAATTTCATATATATTTTAAAGTTTACTGGACTGAGGTTAACCTCCTGAGTTCCATTTTCCTCTGTTAAAACATATACATTTAAACAATTACAATAGTGTGCAAACATTTCTGTTCTCTCCAGTAGGGCACACTGTGGATACATTTCAAACACAAGCACTTTACAAATACCTTTTCAACACAAATGTCTTTACAAATCAGTTTGATGTACACATGACATACAGATCTAATACATTTGTAACACCAGCATCTTGTGTAAATCAGTTTTATATTCACAAATGGCATATTACTATTTACAAAATTCCAGCTAGCTGTGCCGGCAGTACCTCCTCTTGTCACAGCTTGAATGACATCCATTTTTCCTGCTATGTTCTCTGAGACCACAGCCTCCTGTAAAAAGAGGGTCTTTCAATGATTGTTCATTCTCTAAGTTACAGCAAAATCTGAAAGAGCATAATAAAGGGGGAGGTAGGAAGGCAAAGAACTGCACGTGTAGGTGTAGGAAGATAAGAACCCCCTGCAAAAATTAATTTTGTTGTTTTTTACTTTGTTGTCTGCATGCTCATAATTGTACAAGCTTGTGTACATGTGTTTCAACAATATGCATAATTTAGCTGTCAGTTATGAGCACCGTTTGTTGGGAAATTGTGAGAGGAACTATGCAGTTATAAGGATTCCTTTCCATAGCTGTTAGGATAGGAATGACAAACCACCAGGAAAAGAACAGAAAAGCTGCAGTCAAAACTAATAGGATTATAGGCTACAACTCCAGAAGAATAAGATGCAGGGTCACTGAAATATTGATTTCACTCTGCAATCCACTGTGTAGGCCACTGTGAAATATGTGCAGTTCTGGAGACCATGTACTAAGACAAGGAAAAAACAAAGCTGCTGCAGGCAACCCAAAACAAGCAACAAGGACAATAAATGGGCTACATGGGAAAATACATGAAGGCAGATTATACACATTGTGCCTCTAGTCTAAAATGCAAGACATGGGGCACGTGACGTAGCTACACAAAGACACAAAGTCTTACAAGTAATTCAGGAAGTCATTGCCAAGAACTCAACTCAGCAGGAAGGATGGGGGTAGGATAGGGTTAAACCACCATACTGAATAGCCAGGCTTAAGTCTGGACATGAGGCAATTCAGTTTCACTGAAAAGATGGTACAGAAACTGCATGATCTCCCTGAGAGGGTAGTGAACTGCTATGAAGTAGTATGGAATGGTATGGTATAGTATGGTATTGAACAATGAAGGAGTTCAGCTGCCCTGAGTATGGGCTTCAAACATCCATACCCAAAATAGAACTGTATTTGACCACCTTCAGAGTTGAGACTTTGTCCCAGCACCCCAGGTCTCTTTTTCATCACCTCTCTCTGTGAAACACAGACTATTCCAGTGACCTTTGAATGCTGGTATAATTTTCCAGTTCCCCACAACTTTCTTCCTAACATTCTTGGTTAATAACAAAAAAAAATATATCTAACTGGTAATTGGCTGAAGCAATACACCTTGAAAATGGACAGCATAGGTTTCAAATATACAGTACAATGCCAAGAGGAAAGATTCTCTCTCCTCAGATAATAAATAATATTACATAGATAAATAACCCAAGATCTTAGAAGTGAACAAATAAAAATTATACTTAAACAAAAAAATGAATACAGTATTAATACATATTAAATATGCACAGTTCAGGGCAATGCACAAGGAAAAATAAGATAAGCAGAATATCAAAAGAAAAATCTAACTAATAATAGCTGAATGAACCAACTGACATTAGCTTAAAGAGTACTGAATCTTCACTGTTCTAAATTCCTGAAATAAGGCATTTTCCAAGAGTTTCACAACAAATTTACGTAAACATAGTTACTTCAATGTCTTCCATTAAGACTGATTAAAATTAATTTGCTTCCAAATACATAGTTTATCATTTTCTTATAGATATACAATTTCTTTCCCACACAATAATAGAAATGCTAAAAGTAAGCATTTCCCATACATCAATTAACTATTTGCCTCCTAATAACTGCTTCACTTTATAGTCCTGAGATCAGAAGTTCTTTGAAGAGTCCTCATATTACACTTTATGGCCCTTTAGCTTCCCGACTAAACACTATGGCTTTATTACTTACAAGCAAATAGGTCATTCCTAAGAAATCATAGAAAGTTAACTTTACACTTCATTTACAAGTTTCATATATTTCTTTTTCTTTAATCTCTTTTCTTTTTTTAAATTCATGGAGAAAGATCAGAAGATCACAGTTCCCCTGCAACATGCCCTACTGGAAACCATTTTCATTTTGACCATGTGTTGAAGTTAAACAGAGAATAAGGAGGGTGATGTAGTAGGGTGGTCTTGAAGTCTAGGTCCCAATAGGCATAATTAACATTGCAGGACCCAACATCAGCCCCAACATAGCATGGTGAACTTTTTATTCTTTTGTTGACTGAAACAAATCTCAGTTTAGCACAGAACTTTTAAATTGCTATGGTTTCAAACAGCAGAAAACTATGGAGTAAATGAAGATGCAACAGAAGTTCCATTCCTCTCCATACACATTACACCCAAACATTTCCATTCCTGGGTCCAGTATCGCAGCACTAGAGATATCTATCCCAGGGATTCAATAAACTCTGTGCCGGAATAGTGCTATTCCTGCACAGAGTGAACCATGTCCGCTTCCGCTTAGCTTTAACAGCAGCGCGCCTTGCATATTCATGAAGGCACACTACTGCTAAGGCTAAATGGGCATGAACACTACTGTGTGCAGGGAGTGTGTTTAAGTAGTGCACACACAACTAACATGGCCCCTGTACTAAGAAAGTGCCATACGGCACTTTTCAAATGCTTTTCTATGTCTGCTGACACTGAAATGAAATAAAATAGTAAAAGTGTCTGCGGATACTGAAATAGATAGGGGATCAAGAAATTAATGCAGAGGGTGTGTGACAGGTTTTGTACTGTACTGTATTGTGCTGTACGACACTTTCCAAGCACTTTCAGTGTCTGCGGACACTGAAAGCAGGAAGTCTGGATAGGAAGCAATGCAGGGAGTGTGTGACAGATATTGTCACACACCCCCTGCATTGTCAAAGTGCCAAAGGGCACTTTGCAAGTGCTTTCAGTGTCCGCAGACACTGAAAGCAGCTACCCCAATAGGAAGCAATGCACGGGGTGTGTGACAGGTACTGACACACACCCCTTGCATTGCAAAAGAGCCATAAGGCCATACCCCTCAACTGTGCAGGTTTTCGCAGAATGCCCAGATGCCTGCCTCTGATGCATCATATTTTTGGTGCGTTCCCCCAAACGTCTGTCCCTACTTGGCAAATAGCATAGGATGTGAGTCATTAAATAATGACAAACATTTGAGTTTAAGACTCCACATCCATCTGAAAAGTCATTCTAATGCAAAACCTATTATTCTAACAACTTTCTAAGTTTGTAAGATCAATATTTAAAATCTGTCCCTGTGTGTCCCCTTACAATTTCCTTTACTGTGACTGATAAGGAGTACAGATACATGTAAAGAAAGTGGGTTTATTAATTTTTTTTTTCATTCTAAGGTATATTTAAGCATAGCTGAGTGGGTGTTCGTGTTAGGTCCCTCTGCTCAGCATTGCTTAAACATCTCATAACTGATAAATAAAAATGTATAGCCAAAAACTTAATGATGAGATAGTGTAGTGGTTAGAGTCCTGGCTTTGCATCCAGGTGTTCATGCTTCAAGTACCAAAACAGGCACTTTATTTTTAAATGGGAAAGCATTGCTAAAATTATTTTTTTACATTAAATTATATAGTAATTGATATTTGTTACTGAGGGTAGTGTAGCAGGCCCAAAATGGAAGTGTGAGTGCATATAACATGTGAAATCACCCATGTATAGACAAGTGTCCCATGCAGTATAGTCAACCCCAAGGAAATGTAATGAAAGCACATAGGAGGATGTCATGTAAAGTACATCATATACACTTAACAATATGTCAGTAATGATGACTGAATCTACAATCCTGATATTTTCTAAAATGAAAACTGAGCAATGCTACATACTGCTCAGCTATCCTTAGCCAGTGCAAACATTGCTTAAATGTGAATGCTAAGCAGCAATTAGCTCAGCTAAGTGGATTTGCACACTTGTAAGCAGTGCTTAGTGTTTACCCCTTTAAGCACTGTTCAACTTATCTTAGCGGATTTGTGCACTGCTTAGCTGAGTTTAGCATTTTCATAATGGTCCAATGACAGCAAAGGGTGGGAATATGGCCTTATTTAAACCACAGATATGGGAATACAGCCAAAACCTGTTGTAGTTGATCTGTGCAGGTACTATGTTGGCATTGGTGAAGGCACAGCGCTGGGGCATTCAGGAGTCCAGGGTCATGCTAGACTCCTTGTAGAAAACCATGACAAAAGACTGCTGCAGGGCCAGTACCAGGGCTCACAATACAAAACAGAGGCCTGGGACTGTCTTGCACATGATCTCACCAGTACTACTGGCATCCCCGGAACTGGTGAGCAGGTACGGCACCATTATGCTGACCTAAAGTGGAGGAATGGGGCACTCTTGGCCCAGTGGATCCAAGGTGCACGGGCACAAAATGATCCAGTAGTGAGTAAGTATCAGTATCAAGTAGTTTGCACTAAAGTCTAGCCTGAGTATATGATAGACAGGTATGCATAATGTTTGTTTTACTTACCTACAGCTGCAGCAGAGAGGGCTAGCAACATCGAAGCCCATGCTGACAGACTGTTAAGGCTGTGCAGACAGGCTGGTGAGTACAAATCTATCTTGCAGTATATAGTGCAAATAACTATGAAGTACATTAATTGCTGCCATTAGGTATACTGTTACTGTGTTAACAGAATAAATAAAGTTTGTCCAACTAATATTGATCTACAAGATATGTAGTACTAAAGCACTGTGTCGTGTCACTGTAATAAAGATCAATACCAAAACTGTGTTGTTGTAGAAATAGAATGTATACAGGTTCACCACAGCAAACATGGGTTTTACAGCATGCATTAACTGAGGTTGCTCTGAGAACCAATTGATATGAAAAACTGTAGATTATGGAGCTATAAAACAAGATATAAATGAAATATGAAATATATACTGCACTAAGCTCTGAACCCTAAATAGTAATGTGTAATGCATCACAGTGTGTCCCATGCAGCATTGCCGTGTGTTAACCTTTGCTGTCCAGACTGTATTATTTCAAAGGATTAATGCACACTGCACTATCTGTCATGCATGCATCTCAGGATTACAAGGTCAGTCTGTATAACCAAGAGAGTATTAGGCAGAAATCAGTCAAACAAGAAACATGAAACAGCAGTTCCCCAGTAGCTTGGAATGATGAAAAATTGCTTAGTTGTTAATTTTGCACACCCAGACACTGTTTGAATCCAGGGAGTAGTACTGAGATGTGTGTGTGTGTGTGTGTGTGTGTGTGTGTGTGTGTGTGTGTGTGTGTGTGTGTGTGTGTGTGTGTGTGTGTGTGTGTGTGTATGTGTATGTGTGTGCGAGTGTTTTTATATATATATATATATATATATATATATATATATATATATATATATATATTCTAAAGAAATCCTGAATATTTGTAGAAACAGTCAGAAAGTGTTAACAGATATTTTCTTCACAGGTCTTACAGGTAAAGAAATGTGTGTAGTAGCTGTATGAAGGGTGTACTAATAGACCGTGTACAATTGTTCCACTGTCCAAACCCATATGCTTGCAAATGACAGCAGGATAGGTACATACACCATGCACTCTCCCTGATACATGTCCCTCAAGTGTCATGCTGTCGCAGCTAGTGGTCACTGCTGACAATAATCTTGGACACAGATGAGAATCCAGGGAAGTATGCCAGTAGCAGACTCACGCAATATCAGTGCAAGGTACACCTTCTCTGTCAACTATGTAACCCTGACATGTACAAGCCCCCTTCCAGTAATGTATTGTTATCCCAGTCTGCCCCATACCATTACAGGATGACAGTCTAATGGGTATGTATGTACTACAGAAGCTATGGGCCATAGGCAGATGTAAAGTGAGGGCAGACCTTTAGAATACCGAGTAATACTGTTGTGACAAATGGAAGCCGATACAGATGTTAATGGATTTTTTTTCTCTCCACCCACCCCTCATCTGCATCAATAATTATTATTCATATACTACAGGTATGTTGTTCTCAAAACCTATTGTTGGGACATGTGTTCTATTATTGTTCATAAATTTATTTGGTTGCATATTAATATACCTTGTTCAAACACTATTATTGGTGGCCTGTTTCCATCAACGTAACTTGCATGCTGTTAAAATGCATATTGTTGTTCCATTTATGCACGTGTTCACTTAAGCTTGTAATGGAATGCAGAAGGGGGGAATGCAATAATGGGAAATAGGTAGTTAAACACTAGGTCACAACAAGACCCTCTGGACTCACATGCTGCTGTCTGGCACCTATGGCCATTCCTGCTTGCCCTGTCTGCAGTGACATGGATCACAGCTCTGGCCCCTGAGACATCCCAGCAAAGGTCAGCTCATATATGACTACTACTGGAGTGTCAGTTGTTGTCCAATATTGATTGTGACATTGCTAGGCCAACTACCTGAGATGTTGTAAATATTCATATGTCACCTGTGAATGCTACTATGATACATATGCTTGTCTTACAAATGTAAGAGACTTATATAGGGTATGTGCATAGTAAACAACAGGTGCCGATGTGTGTGTTGAACTGTATGTTATATACTGAGCCCATACATGTCAACTGTCCAGAGTTTTGCAGACTGACGGCATGTCTGCCTCTTATTTGTAGTCATTGCCTCATACAGTTGTATATTGTCTGGCACATCACTGGCAACCCATTAAAGACTGAAGTCATAACATAATAGCATACATTTGAATGTCACATGTCATATCCTGCGGAGTAGACATGTGAATGCGAAACCGTCTTTGCTGGGCAACTAAGTGTGTTATAGCTAGATTCATAAAGTGTCACTATTTTCCGGCCTTTGCCCACCAGTGATGTGTGCCTTTGTGCAGATGTCTTGCTCTAACAGGAGCTAGGTGTCTTAGCATGAAAACCATGTCAATGCAGGCGTACCTTATCCTGTAGGATGCCAACATTTATGCAGTCACTGACACCTGCTTTGCAGCTGTGGAGAGCACACCAGGTTACTCATCCCATCATACATTTAGACCCCAAATGGAGAGCTGCAAAGACACAGGAGGTTGAGTTTTAAACATTATCATACACATACACACCTCCAGGCTGGCCAAACAGTATGACACATAGGAGACATCCTGAGTGCAGTTAACAGTTGACAAAACACCTACTCAAATCATAGCTAGCTACAGACCTCCAACCATGACTCTGGACACCGACAACACCTATCGGGACTTGCTGGAATCTGTCAGGATTCAGTTGTCTACCCTGCTCCTCAGTGACTTTAACTATCCAACCATAGTGTGCATGACCTATGTCATCTGAACATTAATACACAGAGATTCCCCGGCTTTGTCAATAGCAATGCAGTGGATCAGCTGGTCAACACTCCTACAGTAGGTGGAAATATCCTGTACCTGGTCCTAACCAACATGAGTGGCCACTGTAGCACTCCTACAGTGTCATCCGCCTTGGTAAGATCTGACTACATAGCCAACAGTGTTCAGGTCACTATCTCCCCTGCCTCTCCCCTTGTCAGGGTCAAACAAAATAAACTTTGCACAAATGCCTATAAATCTCCTCAGAGCAGGTAGACATAGCTTTACAGCTACCGTCCCATCAGTTGGAACTAGCAGTAGTGTCCAAGCCCACACCACAGTACTATCAAAGGGACATCAGGCCTGTTAAACCTGGTTGACTTCTCTGAAGTGGTCAACAAACACAAGGCTGAGGGGAAGACGGTGAACAGTGTCTACCTTCACCTAGCCCAATTCTCTCATAATAATCCCCAGGTGGCCAGGATACATATGCCTACATAGCTAGGTATCAACTTGTATATTACCAGATGGGTAGCTAACTGGCTCAGTGATAGTACCCACTCGGACAAAGTAGTGGAACCTACCTCTAGTAGTAGAGTCTTCAAGAGTGGTGTACCCCAAGGATTGGTCTGGGGGCCTCTACTGTTTGAGATATATGTATCTGAGGTCCAAGACAAAAGCAGTGGTCTCTGGCTGACCAGGTTTACAGATGCTTGCAAGCTGGCTACTGTCTTACATTCCCCTACTGATGTGAAACCCCATTTGGTATGTATCTCTCAAGACATCTGCAACAACTGGAAAGGCCTCAGAAATACCTCACTAAAAGAATCACAGGCCTAAAGCAGATGCCCTACAGTGACCGCCTTAAAAAACTCCAGCTATACTCTGTCGCATATCGTCTACTCAGAGGCGATCTCTGCTTAACATACAAGGCCATGTCAAACCCAGAGCTGTTGGACATGCTACACTTAAAGAAATCCCTCAGAGCTACACACTCCAGGGATCTAAACCTTGTCATCACAATAAACAAAACATGCTGGAGGGATAGGTTCCTGACCCAGAGATTCCCCAGACTCTGGAATAGATTGCCCATACATGTCAAGCAGAGTGCCTCTTTGGACCTCTTCAAGAGGAACCTTGACAATTGGATGGGAGAAAGGAAATTCACCCCAGGGATCACGTCAGTCGTCCTGCTAGACAGGGGTCCAGGAAAGTAAATAATGTGGGAAGAAATAGCCGGGGAATTGTTATGGCTAGGCTTGTATAGGCCCTAGGGCTGATAGCTTACTACCAACCTATGAACCTATGAACCTATGAGCATCCTCCAAGAGTACCTTACCAAGATTAATGACTGGTGCAAGAAGCATTTCAACAAACTGAATGCCAGGAGAGGCATCATTCTCCCTGCTGTGGCAGATATCATCCACACTATTTATGACAGTAATAATGTACTGAGCATGCAGTTAGGTGTGAGGTGACTTGTGCACCAAGATTGGTAGCAACCTGTCAGTTTCCCACCATGTGGGCACCATTGTACAGAAGGCTGTCTACATAGCCCACCTTACAAATATGAGTATGTCATCCAGGAACCAGGAGTCCACAACATCCTTGTACTCCACCCTTATCAGATGCATAACCAAGTACAATAGCTCCTTTGGCATGTACCTTGCCAAGCAAATGCAGCTGTTGCAGAGGCCACACAGGTTCCTGACCAGGCAAATCCAGGGTTTGCAGCACCTATCCTATACAGATAGGCTGAAAGACCTGTCCCTGTACTCATTCTCATACAGAATGATCATAGGTGACCTGTGTCTGGCAAACAAGGTCATTTCCAAAACAGCCTTGATGGCATTTCTGCATATCTGTAAGACAAACCCCAGTCACGCAACATGCACACAAGGCCCTCACCTAGTCTGTGATGTGTATAGTACTTGTTCTCAGGATAGAGTGGTGTCCCACACAATACATTGTCTGCAAAATACACCCTTTACCCATGTCTAGCAGAGTACATGTATAGCCCTCTTGAAGAAGAAGCTGGATGACTGCATGGGAAATGGATAAGACACCCCTGGGATATCACTGGACAGGGGAAACAGGTGCTGGATTTGGAGGGACATGGGTGAAAGTCTGGGCAAGGCTTACGAGGACATCAGGTAGATAGTAATCTCTCCTTTGACAATCATATTGCCAAAGTAGTTAGGAAATCCTTCTATGTGGCCCATCTAATTACTAAGGGGTTTGCATCTAGAAATAAAGAGGTTATAGTGCCCCTCTACTCGTCACTCATCAGACCCATCATAGAGTACAATGCCCCATTTGGGAAGTACCTCACAAGACACTTCCAAGAGCTGGAAAGACCACAAAAGCACCTCACCAAGAGGATTACTGGCCTCAAACATATATCCTATGCAGCCCGACTGAAAAAACTCCGGCTGTACTCAGTGGCATATCGCTTACACAGAGGTGATCTCTGCCTGACTTACAAAGCCATGATCAACTCAGAATTGATGGACATGCTCCACCTAAAGAAATCCAAGTCACTGTGACCCACGCACTCTAGTGAGGTAAACCTAGCCACAACAAAAAATGCTGGAGGGATAGATTCCCATCACAGAGACTCCCCATGCTTTGGAACAAAATTCCTAACTACATTAGGCAGAACCCCTCACTAACACTCTTCAAGAGAAGCCTTGACGAGTGGATGGGTAACAGAAAATATACCCCTGGGATCACTTCATTGGCTCTGCTTGACAGAGGCTCAGTTAATTAATCAATGGGGCGGCGAAAGCCTACAAACTCTGGCTAAGCTTATAAATGCCCTTGGGCAGATAGCCTAGTACCTACCTACCTATAAGCCTATGAACCTATCAGGGCCAATAGCCTGGTATCATCATATGATGCTATGCACCTACTTTACATGTTTCCTGTATGTATTGCAGACTGTCCTGCAATGTTATCTGAAATGAATCCCTGTGAGTCTGAACTGTAGGTACTGCAGTGATAGTGTATAGTCTTGTTACTTCATCAGTTATCTTCACATATCATTACACCTTGTCATTGTGTATGGTCTATATAGCAGTAAGTTAGCTCTTACAATATGTGCATATGCACTAGGTGACACTGTATAGTTCTCTCCAATAGCCTTGGTCTTGGTCACAATTACCATTCTACTAATAGGTTCATCACACAGTAGGATTTGTCACCCTTCGTTGTGGGCCTTACAGTAGCTGTGAAAAAGATGGATTGTGGCAGGCAGAATTACCGTACCATGCCAGACTGTACCAGCAGTGTGTGTATGTGTGTGTGTGTGTGTGTGTGTGTGTGTGTGTGTGTGTGTGTGTGTGTGTGTGTGTGTGTGTGTGTGTGTGTGTGTCAACAAACATAATACTGCAGGGTATTAATTTATATATGTTATCTTCCCCTCGCAGGTGAACATGGGGATTGGTGGCTCTTCCCCTTACAACCTGATGTCAGTGTCTTAGTGGACTCCCATGATGATGGTGGTCATAGTGAGGAACAGGTGGGGTTGTTGGTGCCTGAATCTGTGCCATTGTTTGGTATCCCACTTTCAACCACTATATCCCCACACATAGTCAGTATGCCCACACTTACCCAATCCCCAGTGGCCACAGATAATGGACAGGTGGAGAGTGGTGGCATGGAATAGGGTAGTGTGTTGACTATGGCAAGTGTGAATGTAGACACCAGTCATAGCCAGGGACCAGGTGAGGTCACATACAGGCAGATGGACAGGGGTGCTCGATGGAGGACTGCTGCCCATCAAGCCTCTGTCACAAGTGCCACAGCAGGTGTCACCAGACACATGCTATCATCCATCATGGAGGCACAGGTGCATACTAACCACAACACCACACAGATGTTCAGGGTCATGAATCCAGTGCTTCCTGATATGCATGATGACCTTCATGGCATTTGTATGCCTTATGTCATCTTGCTGATGTTGTGGATAGACAGTGGGGTGACACATTGTCACTGCTCGACCATGCAATGTCTGTGCTTGAGTATGTGGTGGGAGTAGGGCATCAGCCAGGTGAACGTAGGTCAGCAACATGATCAGCTGAGATCCCACTTGACCATGCACATTCACAGTCCAGTAGTGGCAGAACCAACAGCACTACCAAAGGGAGGGTGCTGTCCACACCACACCGGTGCAGGCCATAGGCACGTTGTCCGGGCCAGTCCCATCAGGGATGCAGAACCAGCAGATAGCACTCAAAATTGGGGGGTAGTACTACATCTGTCCTTGGGCCTGGTGTTGCCAGTGATACTCCTGGTAGAACCAGTTCCCACGTCCTTGCCAGGAAATGGTGAACCATACATACTGCCATGTACGGTCCATAGCTGTCCAACATAGCCCTGTGTCAGGCAGCCACATGGCTTGATGGTGCGCAGACAAACACTCACACATCTCTATCACAGGCCGGTCACCACCAGACATGCACAGCTTCTCTGCACTGCCCAGTTGAACACCACCCCTCCAGACACACACACATGATATATGGCCCAGCCCAGGCTTCTGGCAACCCAACACCACACCTGTGCATGTGATGATACTTGTGCCACAACCCTGTTATCCATACCATCGATGCATGGGCATGCTCCTATGGGTCTGATGCACAGGGTGACTATAGTACAGTGTAGCAATGCCATGCTGTGTAAAGTGCTGTCTGCTGGCAGTAGTTATGGGTACACATTGAGGTGTATGTGCCTTGTTAGCCATGATGCACTATTGCTGTTAGTACTGCTGACTGGCTGTTGTGTCATGTACTGTATTCTGGTTGTGTTCCAGCTCTCTGTGTGTCTGCAGGTTATGGGCCTGCTGACAGTAGCAATGATGAGTAAAGTGGAGTGGAAACACAGTGAACTTTTCATAGCCAAGTTACAGCTGTATATGTATGTTTACCAGGTGTGTTTACATGCAACAGTGTCAGAGGGGTAATTGTGGCAGACAGTGTGACCTTGCACATATACCCTTGACACAGCCACCTCGCCTTTATACATGTCACCTGGTAGTACTGTAGGACCACAGGCTCACACATACAGAGGAGGTTACTTGAGTACTGGCAATAGGTCCCTCACAAGCTTAGCCATTACTTTAACTGCAACATATTCAGCTATCAGCACCTATTGCCCCTGCCATTTCTGTCCCATCAACTCAACCATCAAGCAGTTGATGAGGGCATGCCTGGTACTGTGTATGCCAAGTTTGGGGTATGTATTGGGGTATGACACAGGTCATTCTGTGCAAGTCTAACCTGACAATCACCAGCATGTATGTCTGCTATGTCATATGCATGCTTGACCTCTCATGTTGGAAGTGCGCACAGAGTCATAGCCCTGTACATGGGGCAGCTGACGAAGGGCTGAGCACAGTGCCTACCTGCACAGTCTTACAAACTATAGCGCTGGATACATAACACAAATAGCACAGCGGTACTGTAGTATGGCAATGTCTGCCACTACTATTGAAGTGGGTGACAATTGCAGAGGCTGTTAGGATTTTCAATGGTGGGTTCAGAGACCCTTAACATGTTAGAGCCATCTGACACATGCACACACACACACACACACACACACACACACACACACACACACACACACACACACACACACACACACACACTGATGCATGGGGACATGCATTGGAAAACACATGCACATGGAGGTGACACTTCTCAGAGTTGATGACCTACCCATCTATTAATGTACAATACACAGTGATATGACCATTGCATGTGCCACAGTGGCTTGGTGTTAGAAACTGTGTAACTGTGCTTGTACAGTGGATGATATCTGTATGGGCTGACACTAAGTTGGCAATGGGGGAGTCCACAGGGTGGAAGAGGCATATAATATGTTATAGCCATCACATACACACACTAAAGACAGCCACAGGGACTGTGCATACAGAAACACATACACAGTTACCAATATATATATATTAGTAACCCTACATATCCACTTGTATGTACTATAGTGCTGCATACACATGACATGTTCTACATAGATTATATGCCTGGGACATAACACGCAACCTCTTACAATAAGTAATCTTGTGAATGCCTTCATGGGTGGTGGGATAACCTACCAAACATAGCAATTGGTCTCATCTACTGCCCCTAAAAACCTGCACAAGTGATAGAGTGACAGACTTTGTATCAACATGATGTGTCAGTCAGGTACGACGTCTGATGCTGGCATGTGTGTCACTATGGTAACTGTGACATATTTGGCAATGATATCACAGGAATGCACAGACCACATATAGGCTGCAAACATGTGGATATCCCATGATAACTGGTATGGGCTGTATAGTGTTACCTGGTGTATGTGAGGCAGATGCCATTAACAGGCTCTTTAAAGTAATGCCATGGGTAGGGGGTCAACAGGCCTTAAAATGGTATAACCTACACATACAACAACCACAGGGGATATGCTTCACACACACTACTATAGTTGTCAGTATTTTGATTATAACCCATACATAATTATTTCCAATATAGTATTACGCAGTTATTGCACATGCCACAGAGCTTAGAGTCTGACAAGTGTATACAGGTACATCTAAGGTGAATGACATCGGCAGGCCTTGTAAATTAGGGCAATGGGACATGTACTGGGAGGTTCATGTCTCAAAATGTTATAACCCACCCCCCAGAGGATATGATTCTTAGCCAAAAACACGCACACACACTCTCTCACACACACACACACACACACACACACACACACACACACACACACACACACACACACACACACAGATGATGTGATTCTCTCTCTCTCTCTCTCACACACACACACACACACACACACACACACACACACACAGTATCATAGTTGCCAGTATTGAGCTAACAACCCCTACCTATCTAGTTATGTGTAGTATAGTGTTACACAGTTAACACATGCACCACGGAGCTCATAGGATTTAACAGTGTCGCAAGGTATGTGTAAGGTGATTACGAGTGCCCTTGTAAAGTATGGCAATGGGAAATGTACTGGGTGGGAAGGCCATTGAAATACATTACCCTACAAACAAACACACTTACAAACACCTTCACACACAATTTGCCACAACTGAGTGTAGAACCCCTGCCTTTCTAGTTATCTATACTATATTGTTATTTAGTTATTACATGTACTACGTAGTTTATAGGGCCACGTGCTATCCAGAGGTACTTCTATGGTGAATGACATCAGCAGGACTGCTAAAGTAGGGCACTAGGATGTGTACTGGGTGGGAAAATCCTCAAAATACTTCATCCTACAAACATACACACTTACCAACACACACACATGCACACACGCAATCACACACACACACGCACACACACACACACACACACACACACACACACACACACACACACACACACACACACACACACACACACGCCAGAACTGGGAACAGAACCCCTGCCTAATTATTTGTACTATAGTGTTATGCAGTTATCACATGCATTACAGAACTTATCAGACTGACAAGTGCCCAAAGGTACTTCTAAGGTGAATGACATCAGCAGAACTACTAAAGTAGGGCACTGGGAAGTGTTGTGGGTGGGAAAGTCCTCAAACTACTTCAGCCTACAAACATACACACTTACAAATACTTGCACACACACTTATACACACACATTTGCCAGAACTGGAAATAGAACCCCTGCTTATCTGGTTATTTGTATTACACTGTTGCATAGTTATCGCACGCGCCATGGAGCTTATAGGATTAGGGCTGTGCAAAGGTACTTCTAAGGGGAATGACACCAGCAGGCCTGCTAAAGTAGGGCACTGGGAAGTATACTGGGTGGGAATGGCCTAAAACTGTTTCACCTACAAACACACACACACACACACACACACACACACACACACACACACACACACACACACACACACACACACACACACACACTTACATTTGCCAGGACTGAGATTAGAAACCCTACCTATCTAAGTTATTTGTACTATAGTGTTACGTAGTTATTGCATGTGCTACAGAACTTATAGGGTTGATAGGTGTCCAATGGTACCTCTTAGGTGAATGACAGCAGCAGATCTTGTGAAGTAGGGTAATGAGAAGTGTACTGAGTGGGAACAGCCTCCTAATACTTAAACCTACAGCCACACACACACACACACACACACACACACACACACACACACACACACACACACAGGCAGGTGATGTGATATTATAACCTCCACCTCAGTACTTTTGCACAATGGAGCTCGCCTTCATGCTGGCATGTGTGACTGGTTATGACCGGTATGTCACTGTCCACAGCAGGACATCACTCTATGCCATTCAGGGTATCCCTGTGTATGACTCACTGTCTGTGTGTCCCCAATGTGTCTCTCTTACTATCACTGTCTGTCTCTCTCTTCCCCACATCTATATGTGTGAATGCTTGACATATTGTTATATGTTGCCTATATATATGTCTGTGTATCACATGCAAGAGATGCAGATATATCACATATGAGCCACCTACAGCTAGCTGAGGGTAATCCTGGATGGGTGTGTGTAGTGACAGTTAAGGTGTACATAGTTGTCTGCATGCAAAGACATATATGCACAATACAGTTATATAATCCAGTGTGGGTTTCAACATGGCCTGTGATTCTTTAGATGTAGGAGCATGCCCAGTATGACCTTCTATAGTAAGAGTGGGACTCAATTCCAGAGATAGTTGTACTCCGGTCCGGGGTTTTGTGTGCTACAGCCATACCTCTCAAAAGTAAACAGGACTTTCCTAGAGGTACTGGGTTTGTTTTAGCAGACATTTTCTAACATATTTGAAGTCTGACACTGGAATGTAGTGTGTCATTACCTAGTGACAGACATCCTCAGATCATCACAGTGCTTTACCAGAGGAGTACAAGATGTATGATGCACAGACCAATATTATGAGGCTGACTATGTACATTCTTGCCCAAAAAGGCCAGTTGAGAGGTGTGTAAACAGTCCACCAACTTGGTGATATACTGGCTGGGGATCTCCTGCTTGTGTGGTAATCTTCTTACCTGAGAAGTCATATCCTGGTGGGGCATACCTCTCAACTGTACAGTTTGTGGAAGATTGTTCAGATGTTTGTCTAGAAGTTTCGTCCAGTGTACATAAATGTGTGTTTTTAAGGCAAGTTAGTTGCATATAATTGAAGACTGATGCTACAAAATAATGACAGGCATTAGTGTTTCAAACTTCATAACCTTCAGACAATTCCTGCTAATGCAAAACCTGTTATTCTACCAACTTTCACAGTAAGGGAAATATTTACACCATGTGCCTATCATTGGGCCTTTGTCCTACTTTTATTTATGACCTTATTTATGAAGGTTGGGAGGGTGGCCTAATGGTTAAGGTGTTTGCCTTACAAACACAAAGTGCAGGGTTTGAATCTCACAAGGGATAATTGGCTAGGCTTAAAGTGGTTTGCAAGGGCAGTTAGCTTAGTACTAATCTATGAACCTATGAACCTTGTCCAGATGTCTTGCTGTCAGAGGTAGAGAGTATGGGTGTGGGCACAGAGTGCATTCTACTGTGCAGAAATGTCCATTATATGTGTGTAGTATATTCCACATAGCACTATGACTTCCAAGTATGTCAGTGGTAGAGCAGTACAAAGTTCATAGGTTCATAGGTGTGTACTAGGCTAATGGCCCTGGAACCTTTACAAGCCAAGTCCATAGGATTACCCTGGCATTGTGCCACCTGACCTTAGTTCCCAGTGCCTCTGTCGAGTAGAGTCACTGGAGTGATCCCGGAGTGAATTTTCTATTTCTCATCCACTCATCAAGATTTCTCTTGAAGAGGGTCAGTCTATTCCATAGCATGGGAATGGGATTTCTTTTGATGTAGCATTTCTAACAGAGCTGCGTTAGACATGGCTTTGTAAGTCAAGAAGAGATCGCCTCTAAGTAGGCAATATGAGACTGAGAATAGTTGGAGTTTTTTTGAGTCTGTCCATATAGGACATCTGTTTAATCCTAGGATCCTCTTTGTGATGTACTTTTGTGGTCTCTCCAGTTGTTTCAGGTGTCTAGTGAGGTACATGCCAAATGGGGCATTGTACTCGATGATTGGCCTAATGATGGAAGAGTAGAGGGAGACAATGACCTTTTTCTTCCTGAATGCAAAACCCTTAGTAATGAGATGTGCCACATAGAATGACTTTTTGACCACAGTGGCAATGTGGTGGTCAAAAGAGAGGTTGCTGTCAACCTGTGTTCCAAGATCTCTTATAACACCTTCTGTGTTCAGTGGACTGCCATCAATGTGGTAATTCATGGGAACCGGGTTTTTCCCAAAGGGGATGACAACACATTTTTTCTCATTGAGCTTAACGCCATGGTTCTGACACCAGTCATTGGTCTCAGTGAGGCCTTTTTGTAGGATGCCAGCATCACTTGGGGAGTTAATTATGGCACCAAACTTGCAATTGTCTGCAAACTTTGTCAGCCAGAGTCCCTTCATGTTGGCCTGGACTTCAGAGAAGTAGATACCAAACAGGAGAGGACCCAGGACCGAACCCTGTGGGACTCCACTCATGACTGGTTGGCAGTCTGACTTGGAGTCAGCTGCTTTCACACTGTGGGTTCTATCTGTGAGCCAGTTTGCAACCCACATAGTGACACAGGGGTTGATGCCTAGCTTAGTGAGTTTTTCTATGATTCCTGAGTGGGGAATGGTACCAAAGGCCTTGACCAGATCAAGGTAGGCTGTATGAACCACATTCCCTTCATCTACAGCTCTGGTAACTGACTCAAAGAAGTCGACCAAACTGAGCAGGCATGATCTACCCTTCACAAAACCAAACTGTATGGGATCCAGAGTTTGGAGATTCCCTATATCCTTGTTTATTAGGTCCATAATGATGCGCTCCATAGCTTTGCATATCAGACTCATCAGGTTAATGGGGCGATAGTTCCCAGGGTTTGTAGTTGCTCCTCCTTTGTGAAGAGGGATGGACTGTAGGAGTGCGCTATTCAGTAGGGACAAAGCCTGAGGGGAGGCTGTGATTGAACAATGGCACATAGCTGAGGTGCCAGTTCACTCTGTAGTTCATGTAGAACACAGCCAGGGATATTGTCAGTTCCCATAGAAGCTGTATTCTTGGCCTTGGATAGTGCTGTTTTAACCTGTGCAGCAGTAATACTGGGTGCCTGGCAATCTACTGGTATTGTGATTGGTCCTTTGGTGGGAAGAGAGGGGTAAAGTTGGCACTGAATCTGTCGGACAGTATATTGGCAATATCTGTTGGCTCGGTATAGGAGGTGCCATTGTGCAATAGCTCCGAGCAAATCTGGGTATTGCTGTGGAGAATCTTTACATAACTATAGAAGGCCTCGTCATTGTCTTTACTATCCACTGCAATTCTGTTTTCATAGCTAGCTTTAGAGGATTTGATGAGGGAGCTCAACTTTTTGTTGAGGCTGATAAGGGAGTTTTTCCAGTCTTGGGACTTCACCTTATTCCGCATCGGTTTCCTCCTTCTGTTGTAGAGTTTGTTTATGGCAGGGGCCCACCAGATTGGCTTCCTTTTTTGGAGGAGAGCATCTTGGTTCTATTGGGTATGACGAGAGCCATGCATTTGTGTACGTGTTCATACAGGGCATTAGTGTATGATTTGGTGGTCATGCAGCTGTTCTCCAATTGCATGGGTGCCATGAAGTTAGCCACCTCTGTTTTTAGGAGACCAAAATTAGCTTTGGAGAAGTTTTTCATGGTGGCTACCTTTGCGGGGGGTGGACGTGGATTTCCAAGGTAATTAGTTTGTGGTCGGATCTAACCAGGGAGGAGTTGACTATTGCCATAGAGCAATGGTCGCCCATGTTAGTAATGACCAGGTCAAGGATGTTGCTACCTCTAGTGGAGGTAAGAACGAACTGGTCCAGGGCATTGGAATTACTAAATTCCAGGAAACACTGGGCAAGTGAATTGCTACATGAGTAGTTTTCCCAGTTAATGGAGGGGTAGTTGAAGTCACCCAGTATGAGAGTGTTAGGTTGGACCCTGATATTCTCCAGGGTGCTTAGGAACGTGGAGTGTGAGTCTTGGGACATGGTTGGGGACCTATAGCAGGCTACGACCTGAATCGCTGTCTTACCCAATGTTAGCTGCACCTGAAGTATCTCTGATGCATTATGTTGGACTACCAGTCTGAGGTGTGTGCATCCTTTACGAATATGGAAGCACCACCACCTTTGGTGCTTCAGTCCAAGTTCTGGGGCCAAAAGGTGTGGAGTGAGTTATAGCCTGGTAGTGCAGTGGTGCTTTCTGCTGCCTTGGACCAGGTCTCTGTTACAGCACAAATGTAGATGTTCTCCATTTTACGGAGTGCTTCGAGCGACTGCATTTTGAGATTTAGACTTCTAGTGTTGAGCAGCATGACCCTCAGATTGCATTTGTTTGTAGCTGTTATGGTGGTAATTTGGTCTTTAGAACACCACCTAAAAAGGCACTATAGGGGATGGCAAGAGCCTTGGCCAGTATCCGGAAGCCCAGGGGTGACAGATACAGGCCATCTCTGGCAAAGCATCGAGGTCTGGCAATCATGTCATCCCAGGCAGACAGATACTGGATCCCCTTAGAACAACACCAGAAACTTAGCCAATTGTTGAAATCAATCATTTTCTGCTTGTACTGTAGTATCATTCTGGGTGATGGTAGGAGGCTGCTCAGGGCTAGGGTCATACCAACCTGGGCTACATAATCCAAGAGCTCCTCCATGTCTCTTTTCATGTAGTCCAGGGAGGTACATCTCAGGTCATTCACACCCACATGTACAATGACAGAGTCATGTTTGTACCTGTTGTTGAGGGACCTGAGTGCATGGGTTATGTGGTTGATCCTGGCACCTGACAGGCAGCTGACTGTGGTGAACCACTGACTGAGAGTTGTGTTTAGGTTGATAGGTTGCTACAACATTAGTAGAGTATTGGTCCTGAAGCCCTTATAACCCACACAGACAAGAGTGTAGCCCATGTTATGACATATCAGCACACACAGCCCCTGTCCAGCAGGGACACAGGTGAAATTACAGGACTATATTTTGTGTTTCCCGTGCACTTATACAGGGAACACATCCCTAGGCTTATTGAGGCACTTGGCTTGCTGTTGTCAGGGAGTGTATTCCACAGATGGGGGAGTGTGTGGTACATCTATCTGTCACGCCAACAAGCCGTACTGATATCACAGCCAAGGTTGATGCTGTACCTACAGGGCCTTGAGTTGCAGATGTGCAGCAGTTTCATCATGGTAGGGTCTGGATTGCTTTGTATGCCAGACAGGGGTCACCTCAGCAGAGTCTGTATGGAACAGGGTAGAGGGACAGTGCTGTTAGCCTATCTGTGTAGGGTAGGTGTTTGGGGTTTGGGGTAAGGCCTTAGTGTTTGCAAGACCTTGGTGTGTAGAGTCTACATGGTCTGTGGTGTGTAGGTTTGTGGAGTTCTCATGTGATTTTGCCGCTGAGGTGTACATTGTTTAGGTTTTAGTTTTGTTGCAGACCTCCACTTACATGGGTGTGTGTTGTGCATTTGCAGGTGATTGCACATTCTCCATTTGTCTGGCCAGTGGTTCCCCTTCCCCATATGTGTGTCTCTTTGTCCTTCTGTAGTACAGTCACAGACTATGGCCACAGTGGATGCTATGTATTTGTAATTCTGTTGTGAGTGGGGTACATGCCATTACATCACACGCAAGGTTGTTGACTTCACACCTCTGAGTGTACCTATTTAGCAGGTTGTCCATAATTGCACCACTCCATTTGCTGTGGTCCTCAGACAGTTTGTGTTGCTATATGTTATTACGAGGCCACATGTGGGCCTAGCTATCATACCATCACAGACTGACATCTGGACATGCCCAAATATGACAGTCAGACAAAGGCCCACACATGTGGACAGGGTGTTAATAATGTTCTGCCAAACACAGACAGTTGGGAGACCAGTTTGGTAATTGCTTGTTTGCTCTTATGGGTATGACATCTGCTTTCCCACTGTCTTCCATTGTTGTTTTGACATGACCCTTTCTTGTTGTGCAAATAGTAGGTAGGCAAATGCAATATTAGGACAAGCAGAGCAGATATACAAGGCATACTTGTGCTCCTTCTGTGACAACCTGTGTCATTCCAGGGGTATGGCTGTTAGCCAGTGACATGTTGTCAGTGCTGACACAGAAAGGTGGCTGCCTTTTATAAACTGGCAGTACGCTGACCTTCAGGTACCTGCTGTCCTACCAGGCACCATACCTCTCAACTTCTGAAAGCCAGACATCTGGACAAAGCCATAAGTAATTGAGGGACAGAGGCCTAAATATAGGGATCATTTGTAAATACTGGCCTTACAAACCTAGAAAGGTTTTGCATTAGCATGCATGTTTCTATAGGGTATGAAATCTGACACTACAATCTGTCATTATTTTCTGACCTTAGTCTTACGTGATTTGCCAATGAATTGCCAGACAACCACTGTATACACTGTATACAACCACTATATACAGACCACAAATATGATGCAAACCTCTGTACATTCTGCAACAGGTCTGTACAGTTGAGAGGTATGGTAGGCACTGTGTAGGTTACTCCAAGCTGTGTACTGTCCATATGTGTGGCCCCCTATCCATGACCTGTCCAGCTTTCCTGCATTAACAGATATTGACATCTGGACAGTGTGTACAACTCCTAACACAGGTGTAGCTGACATGTAGAA
Source organism: Protopterus annectens (assembly GCF_019279795.1). NCBI lineage: Eukaryota > Metazoa > Chordata > Ceratodontiformes > Protopteridae > Protopterus > Protopterus annectens. The sequence continues at coordinate 200,675,025 of NC_056725.1, read as the reverse complement.
TAGCTGGCACTGCAGTTCTTGGAACATGGCCCTGTCAACCATAGTACTGTACCTAGGCCACTAGGACACAACAACTGGGAGTAAGTGCTAGGCCACTAGGACACAACAACCAGGAGTAAGTGCTGGCCAAATCCTGACAGTATTAACCACACTATACATAGCTCATTGACCCCTGCATATTGTGGACATGCAACAAGTTATCATGTTTATTGGGACAGCCCTGGCAATGTGTGCTCTGCTGCTATTTCCCTACAAACATACATGTTACTGCATTTCTATGGGAATATGGCTGTGGGGGGGGGGGCACCCCTGTCAGCTGTACACATTGCACAGACTGTGCTGATATTTGCTTTACATTTTGGTTCCATTTAGCATAGTATTGTGCCCTGTCTTGGAGACTAGAGGCATGTCACTAAAAACTACAGGTCAGATTGTAATGGCACACATTTGAGTTTCAGACTTCTTACCCTTCAGAGCCTTACCGCAACTGCAAGACCTGCTGTGCTATCACTGTGTAAGTCTGTAGGGGAGTATTTCAACATTGTCACCATTTGTTGGCCTTTGCCAGACATTTATTTATGGTTTTCTATGGCTGACTTGCTGGGTGAGGCTGAGGGCTGAGTATGGGACCGCCACACTGACATCCCTGCCTGTGACCTATAACTCCCAGTCAGTTAGCCCCCCCCCCACATAAACTGCAATGGGATTTGTCATCTTGCATACTACTGCATAGTATGGGGAATCCAGTATTGGGCAAACATTTCCTGGTGTCCCACATAGCTGTCAATTGTGTGCTGCTAACCCAATAGGCCACCCCATTCTCTTGCATGCATGTACGATACCATAAATATGCTACCAGAACATACTACTCCATTAATTTATTGTTAAGAAGGCTGACTCACCTTGTGCCATCAGCATTTGTGAGCCCAGTACTTGAGGGCTGCCTATGTTGGATGCATGCAGTACACTGCCTATACATGCTAAGGTACAGGTAGTGTGATGTGTGTGGCATCCATTTTACTATGTGTGCAAGTCAGAGAGAGGTGTCAGTCCCTGGGTCCCTACAGTGTCAGTGTGTCTGCTATGCATTGCCTCTTTGCTATGGGCAGGGCATGCTGGGCATGCCTCAGTCTGCCTACATGAGCTGGCTCAGGGGAATCCTCCTCAGAGTCCCTCTGTGAGGACCTTGGCAATGGTGGGGGGCTGTGTGGCCCTTCCCCATGCTGTTCCTGCTGCAGCTGTTTCTGCAGATCATATTGTGTAGCATGGCACATACTATGAACATGTGTACACATGTGGCTGGAGCATACTGCTGGGCTCCACCAGATATGTCAAGGCAGCAGAACTGTGACTTGAGCATCCCAAACACGCACTCTGTAATGATCCTGGTTAGTGCTTGTGCTTCATTATGGCATTCTTGAGGGTTATGTGTGCATTTCTGATGGGTGTCATCATGCACGGCTCCAATGCATAGCCAGCATCCCCCACCAGATGGCCATATAGGATGTCCCTCCTGGCAAATCCCTGGTACAGCTGTGAGGAATGCCAGATGTGGGAGTTGTGATAGCTTCCAGGGCTGCCAGCACACATATTAATGATAATGCCCTGGACATTGTACACAATCTGGCAGCTGATGGAGTGAAAGCCCTTGCAATTTACATATACCCTACCCTGTTCACCAGGTGGTGCTTTGATGTGAATGTGCATGCAGTCTATGGCGCCCAGTACCTCTGGGTGGTCTGCTACATGGTGGAAGAGGCACATATTGCTGGTCCTCTCCTCACAGGTGCTGGGGAATTAAATGTGCTCACCGGCATATGGTAGCATGGCATCCAGGAACTGGTGGAGTACCCTGGATGCAGATACCTTTTTGACCCCCATGATGTCCCCAGTAGGTCTTTGGAAAGTACCTGTAGCTAGCATTCTTAAGGCTACACATACCTTAGTATCCAGTGAGATGGGTTCCCTTCTGTTGTCTCTGTGTCTGAGTTGAGGCCAGCACAGCTCAATGATTTGCTGAAGTATGCCCCTGCCCACCCTGTAGTGCTCTACTATCTCCAGATCATGTAGACCCTGGTAGGTTACCATGGGTCTGAACACTCTTCTCCTCTTCCTCAGCCTGGGGCAGTTGTCAGCATTATCCTCCCCACCGCCCTCAGCCTCTAGCACATACTGATTGTATCAAAGTGATAGCAGGCCCTAACATGTTGTTGGTTAAAACCTGAGTGTGTACATCAATGGTGCAGAGTTTATGGGAAATAACAGACTGAAAGGTGTTTGCATACTTTATACTGTTGTGCTGCAGATGCTGCCTGTATGATTGGCTGACTATGATACATTCCACCTGCCAGCTGTATTATTTGCACTTGATTACTTTTATTCTGCTATTTCCTGTTTTTTTTTTCTTTCCCATTTCCACCCCTTTTAAGCTCTGTGTCCCACTGTGCAAACCCGCTGCCCAAATGTAAACAGTTCTGCTATTTCCAGGTTATTTTTTCCTTGTTTTTGTTTAAGAGCCGGTGCGCACCGCACAAACCCGTTTTGCTAAAGTAAACACTTTTAAGCAGAAACAGCCTTCCCCTGGATGTAAACACACTCCTCGTTTCATGGAATAAGTAAATACATCCTCAGACACACACCCCTTGCTTAGCTGTGCTTAGCTAAGCTAAAATGGAAGCCGTGAAGCTCCAATGTGCTTACACCAAGCATGACACATCCCCTTTTCATGCTAGCTGCTTTTCCTGCTTACACCACTGCCTTATAGCTCCTACACAGTTAGGTGCATCCAGACAATGGTCTCCCATTTTGCTATTCAGTAAACTTAGCTCATTTGCATACCCCACTGCCTTAGTTCCTTGTTACACCACTACACCAGAGCCTTTCCCCTTAGCAACCAGTGTTACCTGTTATTGTTTTGATTCTGCATGTTACCCACTATAATGGCAAAATGCAGATTTCACTTAAAATTGTCTTTTCACATTTTTATTAATTTTCTGCATGATGTCATTTGCTCGCCGCTGCACTAAGCTTAAATGGCTGAAATCGGCCAAAAAAATGAACTTTGATTTTTATAATTTTGCAACTCTTTTCCATGCCGATGGCCATATTTTTCACCATTGGCATGCCTAATGATCATAATACATGCTTTGCTTTGAGCTGTCATGCCCCCGTTTTGATTTTTGCAGAAATGTACACGGTCAGTAACCGAATACATTTCTTCAATGGACACTGTTCTGGCACGGATGCCTGCCTACTTACTGAATCGCTAATTCACCTCATTTGCATGTTTTTCACCAGCAAATGAGGTAATTAGCATTATTCAGTGGTGTCTCTGCCAGAATAGTGCTGGCAGGCTCAATCACACCCCCAGCCGTGTTTACTGAATCGCTTGGCGGCCATATTCTGTGCAGAAGCTGCTGCACTATTCTGGCACAGAAAAAAATGCTTTAGTGAATCCTGGGGTATGTCTTTCCATTTTTTCTGCACTGCAGCCAAATTTACAAAACAAAGGGAGAGGCATGGATAGGAACTGGCTACCCTGTCAGCTTGCTGCATGCCTAGTTAGTTTATTACAATCAGTATATACCCGACAATTATATCATATTTCCTTATTGGCACAAGACAGAATGGAAGTATGATATGGATCAGTTCTATTGTTTTTATTTTACTATAGACCTTGAGCAAAGACAAAGCAGACAATATGACTATAAATGAATTATGCAATTTTCATTTTGAGAATTTATGTGATGAAGAGATATAAAAGGATTTGGAATCAGAGATGGCCCTGTCTACATCTGAATTAACTTATTTTTCCTTAGTTGTCATAAATCACTGTTTGCTTGTAGACTAAAGAACAATGATTTTTCTGGTCCCTTTGTGCATTTTTTTCCAATCCACTAACTTTTCATACCCTTTATAGAATATGACAGCACAAATGCCAACAATGCCGACATTTGCTTTATTTACAAAGCAATACTTGTGGTCTGTTTAGCTGCTGGTTGAAAAATGAATTTCACAATTACTTTCTTGGTAGTTTATGCAGACAGTTTATTTATTCAGCCTCAAAACTACACGTTGTAAAGTGAACAAAAAAAATGTGTTGTCTCAAGATCCTTGGAGTAAAATTACTCTTGAAAAATGGGCTCCTCATAGAAGCAGTAGCCAGCTTAATAGCTGCATTACAGTGATATAGAATCATCCATGAAAAGATGGGCTGATGACAACTGATAAACAATAAATGCTGCCTTGTGTGGCAAAGCATCTGAAAACATGAAGCATTCTGATCCTGTCAGGTTTATCTGGAGATTAAAAAAAAACCTGACAGCCTGCAATTTTGTAATCGAAGGTAAAAGCAACATTGAAAGAAAAGATGACTGGTAGTTCTGCCGTGCTTGAAGTTTGTCATGATAGCAACCTTTGTGTCCATGATTTAGGAAGCCTGCAGAACACATAAGTGGGGAATTTTGTTTTGAAACTACAGATTATGTATGGTTAGTGCTAGTTGCTGGCTAGTAGGATGCCGTTATTTGTTAGGGACAGAGCACAATTACAAAAGTTGTACTTCTTCCTGTAAAAGAGTACTGTTCACTGATACTTGTAATATCACCTCAGTCAGCGAAAAAAATCAGTATGGATGGTGTAATATGAATCTGGGTCGTACATGTAATTACTGCAGTATGATGTTTATTGGTCACTTCATTAACAGTGAAATAATGCATCCAGACAGATGAAAATGTATGTAATATTTCAGAATTTCCTTACTGCTGCCAGCCACTGGCTTATTAAGCCTCAGGTAGCAAGTCGATTGCTCGCTTATGTGCACTGACAAAATTCATTTTCTCTGTTGCTCTGTCTTCCTGGCACCTTTCATGTTGCTACTGGTCCACTATATGTAAAACCTATCAATCCATCTCAGTTTCTCAAATGTAAGTAACTTGAAAAACAAGCTCATCCACCTCCCCCAACACACACACATCATACATACATACATACACAAAGGAAGCTTCACTTATTTGGTCTTTGATTTAATATAATCTGTTCTTTAAGGAAAGGGCAAAACCCCAAATGTAGTGATCTTCTTCAATGAATGTGCTTTCTGGCCAAGTGTCATCATTCCAGCATGTGGCTTTCACACAGCTGGTTTGTTCCTGAAATCTATTAACAGACTTTGTAATATATTTGTGTAGTTATTCAAGCTGCTCAGAGCAAGCTTAAATACCTTTGAAAGTATTGATAATTTCTTAATCTGCAAACCAGGACCTTTATTGCTCAACAGTCCTAAACCCAGTGTGCTTTTTCAATCAGTTTCATATGACACTGATTGTTACATTATATTCCTAGAACAACTGCGTATAACAATATACTATATTTATTATGTAATCTGTCAGTGTAGGGTTATTGTATAATCATGTGCTAATGTTTGTATGTAAATAAACACTGTGAACACAAAGATAGCAAAATAGTGCAATAGCCACAATAAAGGCAAAAGAATCGTTCTTAGCGCTTTCATCCACTTTTATTACCAACGTGAACTTCTTCAGAAAAGACATGAGCCCTCCCCAACTCATGTCTTTTAAAACAAGATACAGGAAATTATATCATAATCAAATTAATTCAGCCATAATTAATTATTCAATCAATGACCGATATTTTTTTAAAAATACTGTAACTTATTTTTCATAAGACATTGACGTAATAAATGCAACAAAAATTTGTACCTTACATCAAAAAACTTTGTCGATGCTGTTATAATTTAGTTCTTAATTACAATACAGCATCACTTTAGCACAAATGTTTTAACATAAAAAATGTATACATACATATGCACACACATGTGTACACATATATATGTGCACACACCCACACACACACACACACACACACACACACACACACACACACACACACACCTGCGGGTACACACACACACACACGCACATACACATATTCACACGCACACACACACACACACATGTGTGCATACACATGAACAAAAAATGCACGTATTGCACATACCCATGTCATGTGAATTGTAACTGAACTACCATACTAAAACTGAAACTTTTCAATTACTCTTCTAAAAAATGCACAATAAACTTGTCTTGATATACTTATTGTGTGGCATTGAACTAATCATTACCATAATATAAAAATTGTGCAATCTGTAATTATATTTGCTTCTACTTAAAATCATAAACCACTCTATCTATGTATGTGTATATAAAATTAAACACATACATACTATTAAACTCACATATATTTTTATAAAAAGTTATGTTACTCGTCTAAAATTTAATATACAACAGTTTGAATGTATAAAATTTCCTACAATAGTGACCTAACAAAAAATGCTTTTTATGACTTTGACTATAGATGTTTAACTATAATGTTTCTTACTACTTTATCTAAAAAAGTCAACAACACATTACCTATTAACCAAAAAGCATTTGATGTTAATGACCTCATTCAAACCTGGTGGTAGATCTGCCCCTAGGATTAATTGCCATAATGTTTCCTTTTGTTCTAATTTATTATTAAGATCTCCCAAAAATGGACCCTTTTCCACATAATCCAAAACAAAAAAATTCAAACTTTTTGAAATTATTACAGACCAGGGCATGTCTTGCTAGAGAATTATAAAACAGTTACCAATATAAAGCAGATTCTTGAAACTACAGATTCGCGGGCACAAAATAGTGTTAGGGATATCAGTACCAGAAAAGGTACCTTCTCGTGTAAGGACTCTAGACAATGTAGGTTTATTTGTAATACCTCATTTGTCACTTTACGACACATAAGAAGGACTTTTTGGGCACGAAAATATTTTAATTGCCACAGTGATTATGTGGTTTATTTGGCCTCGTGCACATCATGTGATAGTTACTACGTAGGTAAAACCATCAGAGTTTTGAAACGGACGATATATGAGTACGTATTGGCCATTAAAAATAAGGATAAAAATAATTCACTAGCAAGACATGCCATGGTCTGGCAATTTTTTGTTAGGTCACTATTGTAGGAAATTTTATACATTCAAACTGTTGTATATTAAAGTTTAGACGAGTAACATAACGTTTTATAAAAATATATGTGAGTTTAATAGTATGTATGTGTTTAATTTTATATACACATACATAGATAGAGTGGTTTATGATTTTAAGTAGAAGCAAATATAATTACAGATTGCACATTTTTTATATTATGGTAATGATTAGTTCAATGCCACACAATAAGTATATCAAGACAAGTTTATTGTGCATTTTTTAGAAGAGTAATTGAAAAGTTTCAGTTTTAGTATGGTAGTTCAGTTACAATTCACATGACATGGGTATGTGCAATACATGCATTTTTTGTTCATGTGTATGCACACGTGTGTGTGTGTGTGTGTGTGTGTGTGTGTGTGTGTGTGTGTGAATATGTGTGTGTGCGTGTGTGTGTGTGTGTACACGCAGGTGTGCACATTTGTGTGTGTGTATATGTGTGTGTGGGTGTGTGCACATATATATGTGTACACGTGTGTGCATATGTATGTATACATTTTTTATGTTAAAACATTTGTGCTAAAGTGATGCTGTATTGTAATTAAGAACTAAATTATAACAGCATCGACAAAGTTTTTTGATGTAAGGTACAAATTTTTGTTGCATTTATTACGTCAATGTCTTATGAAAAATAAGTTACAGTATTTTTAAAAAAATATCGGTCATTGATTGAATAATTAATTATGGCTGAATTAATTTGATTATGATATAATTTCCTGTATCTTGTTTTAAAAGACATGAGTTGGGGAGGGCTCATGTCTTTTCTGAAGAAGTTCACGTTGGTAATAAAAGTGGATGAAAGCGCTAAGAATGATTCTTTTGCCATTATTGTGGCTATTGCACTATTTTGCTATCTTTGTGTTCACAGTGTTTATTTAGTTTTGTCGGCTTAGTCCGTACCTTTTTAGTTTCTAATGTTTGTATGTAGTTAAACTCTGCAATTTACTCGTATAGTCATGGTGTCTCTTGGTATTTTTTTCTGTTTTGGCAGTGTTGTTCTTTTACAGGACTGTTATTATACTGTCTCATGTTCTCAGCCAGGATTAATCTAACGTACCCAAATAATGATTTTATTGTATTATTTCTACTTATTTTTACTATGGCAACTACTTACTGTTTCTCCATTATTAATGTTACAGATTTCTCTTCCTGATCAGTGTTACTGTGCATTGCTACTGATTATTTTTTTTAATGTATCAGTGTGAATTTTTTCTAAAGCCTTGGCTGCAAATGGAATCCTCCCAGTTAAAGTTCTCTGGTTAATAAATGGCAAAAAAAGCTGTAGTGTGATGGAAATCTGCATTTTTAGAAGGGATGTTGTGTAGCTTTGGTTTCATTTAATAAAGAATCTCTTATGGGAATGTAAAACTGTGGGACGGATTCCAAAATAAAGCAGAGGACAGTGCAGCAAGCAGAAGGAATATGTAAGCACAACAGTGGCAAAAGCAATTCCATAATGAACACTAAAACAACAGTGAGCGATTATATATTCAGCATGGGATAATTATGGACTCCCTGCATGTCCGCTGGATTCCAAAATACAATAGGAGCACCCAACGCAACATAAATGTGACAAAGTAATTCACTGACAACTTTCCAGAAGTACTGGTAGAGGCCATATGAGCTTTATTTTAACACATCTATGTTACACATATTCCTACGGAATACTGTGGAATCTGCAGATGTTGGTATTTAATCCACAACAGCATGCAGGAGTACTACAAGTCGTACTACAGTATGATCAGCAAATACATCCCAGAAGGCAGCCGGCTAGATGCCGAGTAAATACAGAGCCACAGCTATAAGGTAAGCAGAAGCTAGGCCTGTCAACATTAATCATGAGGACAAAATATGTGGCATCTACTTCCTCTAAACAGATGACTGTAGTATCCACTGAAGCCTTGGCTAATGATTTCATGCAGAGCCCCATCAACCCTTGCTGAGGATGCATACAACAGAGTGCACACCTCAACATAAAACAACATTGAACATGTGGTTGGGGTGCTGAAAGCAAGATTCAGATGCCTGGACACATCTGGGGGTGCACTAAAATGCACACCAGAAAAGGCACCTCAGATGGTTACTGTGTGAGGCATACTACACAACATAATAACAGCAAAACATGGAGGCATGCCAGCCACAGGTGTGGGTGATCTACCCCAAGAACACCAGAAGCTGATAATGATGTATTAGAGCTGTCACAGGATCATCAGAAGGACACAGGTGAGAAGAAACAGGCATGAGTGATGGAAAATGTGGCCATATATCCTAGCTCAGGTAAAATGACAGTATCTGACACACACATTTGAGTCATGACAAGCGACATGTACAAATCTACACCAACTAAACAGCAATGTTCATGAATTGTCCCACAACAGCAGCACAGAGAACAAATAATAGGAAGGAACTATTAGCTATCCACATTGAACACCATACATAACAGAAGCATAAGCTGTATCAGTAAGAATATACACAACTCTCAGAGGAAGTATCAACACAGGAAGTCAGTCCACAAGGTATATCACAGCCAAATGTGTGGGTCACAGGAAGTATACACAACAGACAGTGTCATTGGACACATAGACTATCATAATACAGATAATTAGCATGGAAAGTTACCCATAAAATAGCTAGTGATACAAGATATCTAGGCCCATGAGTTTATGGGAATGTATCAGCACAAAAATACCCACAACAGGGGCCATACACTAATACTGATGCATCAAACATTACACTGTGTGATGTGCAACAGTGTGTTACACACGGTAAAAAGTCTACAGCAGCATGAATAATTACAAACATCCCAAGTATGGGCCAAAAGAAAATAAACACAATCAAGCATCACATCCCATGCCTCCTATGGAATGTCACACAGAAGGCAATGCTTTCATGCACAGGTTATGGATGCAACATGACTATTTACAGGTAACAATATATTCAAATGTGCAGAGAATCCATGGGGGTGAGATATGGAATGGAAAGGTACATGTGGGAATTACATGTCAGCATGGGGACTGAAAATGTGAACAGGTACACAGAAATGCAATGAATGCTGAGAGTGAGGCATATGCAGTAGCATTTTAAAATGGCATAGGTGACACAGGTATGCATACAGAGGCATACTTGTGCATGTGGGAATAGCAGACAACAACAGAACGCATAATGTAGCAATAAATGTTGGATATCAAAAATAACATGCTGTTAACCATGTAAATATGTGTTATATGTAAGCTAGTAAGTGATGAAAACATGGATGCATGAAGTCACATATCACATTAATGTCATCAGTATCTGACCTAACATATACCAGTGACAAATAAGTACTACATATCACAGCTTGAGGCTAGTCATCTAAGTCTGATAAATAATCAGAAAAGCCCCGTGGCATCAGACCTTTGGAAAACCATCTACAAATTAGTTAATGGTAAATACAGTGGTTGTCATTGCCACAGGGTCAGAATGACACAACAGAACACACATTGGATTAACTAACAGTGTTACTGTAATGCAGTCTAGGGCAACCATGCTTACCATAATTACTCACACTGGTGGTCCTGGTTGCCCCTACCACATCTGTAAACATTCAGCCCACCTTGCTTTACTGAGGAGCTGGATGTTGTAACACTAGCATTTTGGTACACAGTGTGGGTAGGGAACACTACTGTGGTGTGACAGTCTATATTTGATTGCAGGGCTCACAGTGGAATGACCAGCAGCAGATGTGTATGCTCATGCAGCACAGGCATTGATGTCTGATGGCTACATGTGAGTATAATGAGAGGGGTTCTGCATCTCCCCACTGGAGGTAATCTGCTTGGTACAGTTATGGCATGTATCACCCAGTTAGTTCTATGGCACTGCTCTAGCACTGCCATAACAAGGCTTTCAACTGCCATAACAAGGCTTTTAACACAGTGTGCAACAGATGCCACATTGTGCAGCAAGTGCTGCCATGACTTGTCCATGTCTGCACTCCTGACATTCATGTAACATGCACAGCTGGTGTGCTACATGATCAGTGGCATAAGCAAATGCATGTAGGTCAGACTCATGATGTCACTATGAAAGTTCATGCGCCTGCAACAGTAGGCGGAAACCCTCTGACACACATCCATGCACATCAGTTAATCTCCCTCATATAGTCTGACAGGAAGTATCTCTCTGTTGCGGAAAGAATCATCATCATTACCAGGCTCTACATAGGACAGTGAATCACAGTTATCTTCAAGTCTACATCTGATGTCCCCCATATCATCAAAATGTCCATTCACAGTGTCCTCCATATCAGAGGCTACACCATGAACCACATGGCTGTCCCATTCTGAGCTGGAATGTAGTGACCTGTGTGCCTTGGTCCATACTATCATAGTTAGGCACTTCACATCACATCCCATATCAAGATCAGTGGACAGGCTACTGGAGGAAGCAGGCAGTGGATGTGCTACAAAAAGAGATCATTGACGTGTCACACACCTTCATAGAAATCAAATTATGCAGAATAGTAATGAAATCTAGGACAATCATTTGACTACAGTGCTAATAATGATATATCCATACCAGAACGTTATGGCTGTGGCAGGTTCCGGGACCCTGTATAACAGAGATATGACATGTAATTTATATAGCAAACAAATATGACAGATGACATCAATACAAATTCTAAAACCTACCTGACATGTCTTCCTGTGACTCCACCACTAGAGGTGATGCTGAAATGTCACTGTCGGTAAAAAGATAGACAAAAACAAATCATTATTAAGCACACACTAGGCATCATGTAGCATTCTATTTGAGGTAAAGCACACAGCAAATAAGATAGACACATACTGGATGGGCATAGATGATGTGCAGATTACAGGTGTCTTATTGCAGGTGAGCAAGACCACAGTCATCATGAAGGGCACAGATGTAATTGTCAATACTGAAATGTAGCAAACATATACACTGCCTTATCAGATTCATCCTCCCTGTTTGGGAAAGGTATCATCTGGTGTAATACGGATCCTGTTGTATAACAAAGCACACATATATCACTATGCATGTATACTCCACAGTTGTAAAAGCAGGCAGATGCACACAACAACTATGAATCACACTAACAGGATATTGAGACACTTATGGGACAGATGGTGCACATGTGGCCAGATGTACCTGTGTAGGAGACTAGAGTAATTAATATCCTAGATCACAGGTGTGCTAAACAGCACTGCATGATATCAACCAGCTGAACAATCTCATCTGGACTGTCTGTATGTGAAGTTTCCTGGCCCATGTCTTGCACTGATGCATCTCTAGGTTAAAATGGCACACAAACATCAACATGTGAGTATACTTAACAGTCATGACAGGAGGCAGAGGCACACAACAATTATGTATCATACCAATTGTATATGGAGACACTTGTGTGACATGTGTTGCTGTTGTGCAGATGTTGAGGGACCTATGCAATTGAAAAACACAGCATCACACATTGCTGAGGGTGTTATGTATGGACTGTGTCGGTAAGAATACAGGTTACAACACTTAAATTGTGCATCCACATCCAGTGTGTTTTTGCATTCACTGAGTATTTCATCTGCTGGAATGCAAATATAACAACATGGTACTAACTGTGAATTAATGTCCTTTAATGGGAAATGGTGTATTCTGCAGTGTTGGTTAATGTAGGACATACCTGAACATCCTGGAACACCTGCTTCAATACCTGCCCCAAGTATCTGACGATCCCAGCTGGAACATTATTATCTCATCAGGAGAGGCAAGGGTGGCCCACTCACAGTGGCATTCCTTACCCTGTTATAGTGGAGGAGCCTGTTGTTTGCATGGAGGTTGCATGGAGGATTATGTCAGACCAAAGTCAGCAACAGGCTCCCTGGATCTATTGTGACCATCCACAGCATTGATCATGTTTGCCGGGTCCTCCAGACAGCATTTTCCTTCCAAGAAGGTTGCAACAATGCTGGTGCAGAGCCTTGGTTATTATTATTTCATTCTCTATGTGTGAGATATTATCTCCCCTTGTTCTGACTGACATCTAGAAGACAGAATGATACTAACATCTTAGAGCTTATATCGGGGTTTACATGTTGACATGATGATGTTAAAAGCATATGTCAACTGAATTGCTCACCTCTCATTTGCAATGCATAGCAATGAAAAACATTCTATGTCATGTTTACCACTGTTCTGTATAGACAGTTGGAATGAACATGAAAAACATGTTTGAATAGATAAGCCATATGGCCAAACAACATCAGCACATCTATCAAGCCATTTAAAAAGTTTGTACAGGTCATAAGTACAGAACTAAGATTTGAACCCAAGTCAGTGGGTATTACAGCAAGTAAGGGACAAATACATAACCATTATGTCACAAACCCAGTGCTGGTGCACTGCAGTTTTCACGGCTACATACATATCCAAACACAAATTTCATGTATACTTCAAGAATGTAGGATGCATCTCATATATTATCACAGTCAGTGACGTACATCTTAAAAATGCCAATGTCCTAATATGCTACACAACACACATACTGGAATTTATACAGAAACTGGAAAGAAAAACATCAACATATTAAAATGAACTGTTATGCAGTTATGCCTACATATCACCACAAGAAACAGTGTACATTCAAAGCCACCCTAATGTTCCCTCTATCGGATTGAATGTACTCACAACATACTACTATATTACTAAGCATCAGAGAGTATCCATAAATCAGTTAGTGAATATGCGACTTAAAGAAACCCCCTATAAGTCATCTGTTTCCATAAACATACCACAGACATTACTGGTTATTCTGCACTAATTACATATATATTTTCATTTCTTCAGTATCTGTAGTTCACCGGGCTATTTCCTTTTTATCCATACAAGTACATATGGGGATAAGATCCTTGTTACCCATCTATATGCATATTGTGTAATTCTACTCCCCTTCTTTATGTAACATATAGATTGTAATGCAAAAAATGTCAAAAAGCATTTGCATAAAAAGGTGCTTCAATTGATTTTTGCAGAATAATAACATTTGCATGTGATAACAGCAATGTATTCCACCACAACAAAGCCAGGGGGTGACAACTTACCTTTTGAAGCTAGCTGTAAAGCAGCTCTACCTTAGAGTGAGTTTAGCTAAGCTCACACAGCTTTTAAGTACTATTTGTGCCATGCGTAATTAATGCAGTTCAATAGCATTAGATGTTTTGTAATCCCATTTGCAAACATCTGCATAAGTTCTCAAAGCTTAACGCATTAACCGATATCTCAGAGAAAGTGTGAGCTGCTCATTGCAACTACCCAATAGGTATCATTAAACAGGAATATCAGTAACACATGTCCAATACCCTCCAACAGTCTAATGCCTCCTTATATGCGCCAACTATAAATGTAGTATTAAGGCGTTTATTGCTCATACCATTGCTACATGGGAACTGAGCAGCTCTTCAGTTAACATGTTTGCAAGGTGCTTTTCAACAACTTTTAACTGCAGTTGTTAGGATGTCCACTGAGAGGAGGCTTTGGCATGTCCAGGTGCTGAAATGGACAGACTAGACCACCCAGATGCTCACTGTCTATGCTGGATATTAGATGCAATCGCAGCCAAGGAACTTCATGATGATCGACATTTTGAACCAGATTGTGAGGGAGCACCACAGATAGACTGGGATCTACCAGACTGGTGTGCAAGTCCACCACAGCTAAGATGACCTACATCTGAAGAATGCAGAGGATCTTCACCGGAGGGTTGCATAGGTCTGACGCCAGCCAGCAGATGCCTACACTAAGTCACATAATCCAAACCTTAACACCTACATTTTCATATATGCATGTAGAAAGCATATCTGTTTCTGTGACTTGGTGTTTTAAGTCTATTCCATGGTTATCTGTATTGGTAATAGTAATTCACATGTAGGAATTTAAGTTCCACTTATTAAAATTAGCATTAGTACATCGATGAATTCTGAGGTTATCTGCAACTATACTGGGTCAGTGTACACATTATGCAAGACCTTTTATTATGACTGTATAGTAATATGGGCTTCACACATATAACTATTATAACTGTATATTAATATGGACCTCACACATATAACTATTATTATTATGACTGTATATCAATATGGTTCTCACACATATAACTATTATTATTATGACTGTATATTAATATGGGCCTCACACATATAACTATTATTATTATTATTATGACTGTATATTAATATGGGCCTCACACATATAACTATTATTATTATTATGACTGTATATTAATATGGACCTCACATCTATTATTGCCACTCCATAATATCTACAATTGTCAGGCTGGAATTTGCAGGAGCTCTCCAAAATGCTAATAATAGCCTTGCATGCATATACCATTAATAAAGTAGATATAATTAATTAGAGATGTTTAGATTAAGGAAAAATTGTTTCTAACCAGTAATTGGTAGCACAGCAGCATATTATCATAACTTCCTTAACAAAAAATACATTGGGTTATATAAAGAAAATTTACTGATTTTTATTTTAATCATGCATGTGTCATGGACTTTTCCAGCACATTTTCAAGCACAAGTAAAACATTACAAAGAAGAAAATTACTGTGTTTACTGTACATTATTTTCAGCAGAGGTAAACAGCAAAAACAGTATATCATGCCTTGATTAGATTCCCGCTCATAACAAGTGAAGCTCAAAGTAAACATACCTGAAATCTGAAAAAGCAAAAGCCTTTACTCTTGAATAAATTTAAAAGTTTATTTGGAAGAAAACAACTCCATGCATTACTTTGTCAGATTCTAGTAATACCAAGAAATTTTGGAGATTTTGTTTTTTTCTTAACCTTTGACCAATTCAGTTTATTGTTTGGTTTGTTTACTCATTTGAGTCTTGCTAAGACCTTGAGTCACAGGTGTGAGACTTCATTGTTTTGGGACTTATTTGTGCTGTCACTGCCAGGCACAAAATAAGATCTCTCGCCCTCGCATGTCACCTTTTGCATGAGTGCTACCATGAACTGGCCCCCTGCCTAATACACTGTGAGTAATGCATACTGCTATGACTATTTGCAGCACCACTCTTGCATGGGATTGTAAGAAGAAGTAAAGTTCTCACCTCCTCAAGTCCCATTTTGGAGTCTGTCATTGTTGAGGGTCTTGTCTCAATCATCAACAAGACATGCAAAAACAATGAGCCCCATGGCTACTTGAGGCTCCCCAGTGAAGGAACGGCTATGTGGAAACTCCTTAAAGATCATGAGGTATTCTATTTTGTGGCCTCCTTCCCTTCAGTTCCCTTCCACCCCTGGAGCAGACTTTGTGATGCCCTGGTCAAACCCACTCTACAGACCCAGCTTTAAAGATTCTATTTTGGAAACCTAGAGGCACCATTCTCAGCCAGTTGAAGTGATTTTCTGTGCAAGCATCCTAAGGGTGACTTCTGAGTTTCCTTTGCAAGCTGGCAATGGTCCCAGAACACAGAGCCTGTTTTACTGTACTCCTTGTCAAGGATTATAGACATAGGAATACATGAACAATACTAGAAAAGCAATCATGATGACCCATAAAATGCCTAGCCATATATATACCTTTAAGGTATACACTTAAAATGTATGTATTTATTTATTTATTTATTCATTCATTCATTCACATTTATTGATCAGGTTGGTAGAGTGGATGGGCATAAGTCAAGTTTCAGCAATGACACAGGCCAAAAGCAAGACAAAATATATAAATATTGTACAAGTATATAATAAACTGACATTAAACATACAAAAGGAAGTGCATAATGTCTCAGAATGACTAAAACATTACAAAATACACTTGCTTCTTTGGAAGGAAGAAGCACATTATGTCAAGGACACAGTAAGATGAGATTATACATTTAATGCCTCCCCTTTCAAGTACTTATTAGTGCTCACTTCCCAAAATCGAGCAGGGCTGTATATGATTCCAGAGCTTAGGGTGAGTGAGGCAAGTAGATGCACTCCCCTGCCATATTGAGGCTTAGGGCTATCAAAAATGTGCCTTACCTGCCCAAGTTCCAGTCCTGCCTCATAGAATCAGCACTTAAAAGGGCAAGGGCCTCTTAAAGTCTTGGTTCAAAGAAGACCATTTATAAACCCTCTCAGCTGTTATTCAGGTCAGATTCCAGATATTCCTTGATTATAAGGATTGGCTGGATACTACGTTCTGTCTGCAGTTCAAGGTCTGCATGTGTTCATAAAGAATAGTGTGGCAGAAGTCATCCTACTTGGAGGGTTCAGTCCCTGTTGTATTCTGGATGCTTCCTTTGAGGGGTGACTTCTCACACCAGATAAGGGTTTTCCTAAGTAGAAATATACTCATTCCTCATTTAAAAGGTAATTTCCACTCTTCTTGGTCTCATGTTCTTCTTCTTCTTCCAAGAACAGGAATAAGCCTTAGCCTCACCCCTAGTGAAAGACTGAGCATCCTCTGTTAATCCTGCCTCTTTGCTGGCTAAAAACTTCTAGGGGTGTATCTGTCAGCCTCCTTACTAAAGCTCAGATCCTTTTCTAAACTGGTTGAGAAAGGGGATGGCCCTCTTTGTTTGTCCAAGCCATCCCTTACTGTCAGCAGAATTAAACTTTCTTTTCTAATAATCTAGGGGGCCATTGAATGGCCAAGCCCAAATTCCCCATTGTCACCAAGCAATGTCTGAGTAAGTGACATGCTTAAGGTCACACAGTGCGCAAATGGCGGCTGAGGGAATCAAACCCTGTATCACAGGAAGTGCAGCTCAGAACCATAACCATAACCATCTGCACCAACTTCCAGGCCTATTTCTCACTCATCGTTCATTATCTGCATGTTTTCTACACAGATTTTACCACTCTAGAGGCAGTAGATATTGTCTGATTTTCAGGAGGAGGTAGGTATCATCTCCCTCTTTCACAGAATGGTACAGATACCTTTACCCAGTTTCTGTCCTAGCGGTCCCTCCCCCAGTGAAGGATCTTTATGGGTCCCATGCCTTCCTGCTCTTACATGAGGCAAGCAGTGTGGTTGTTTCTTGAGCTGCTTTTGAACCATTATTTCCTGTGGGTTTCGCCATGTCCCCCCCCCCCCACTGTTTCCTCTGGTTGGTCATTGCTTCAGCAGGGAAGTTCTCATTAAGGATCATCATGACCCAGAGCTTTCCCATGATTTGGCCATCATAGATAAAGCCTGGAAGGAAGATGTCCCTGTGCCTCTTCTTATATGCTGATTAGCATCTGATAGTCCTTGTGAAGGCTACCAGCCTAGCTAGTTAGAATTTTGTAGATAGTTCTGTCATTTGCAAATATTAATATAAGCCATGGGCTTGCTCTCTTAAATGGAAGAAAATTGTGTTAAATGTTGAACGTCAAAAATGTAACAACAGTGCACTCTGCTGGAAGAAAGCTGATAAACCAAGTATTGTATGACTGCTCTCAAACTCGGATCCATGATGTCTTGTATTTTTATTATTTATTATTAAATATTTTTAAACTTTTCAACTGTGGCTGTTTTGTGTAGAGATAAGTTAAGCTTTAGAATACATTGCATGTATTTAGTGATACTGTACAAAGCCACTCCAATAGTCTTGCTGCTCAGTCACACTTAGTATTTGGATAATAATATTGCACAGTAAAATTGGACACCCTGGTAAGGGCCTTATTAGTAGCTGATATTAGTGGTTGGTGGTAGCTGGTGCTACCAGGAAGGGGCATAGCTGGAGAACCTGTGCCAGCCTTCCCCAGGAGTGCCTGTGTGTTTGTTTTAGCTCGACCACTAAGCTGAGACCTGTACCCTATACCTGTGCCAGTGGGGAGTCTTACTGGGGATCTAGACAGAAAGGGAGAAACCAGCCCCAGACTGACTGTGATCTCTGTGTGCTCTTAAGGGAAATTGTACTTTACTGTGTGTGTATTTGTTATCCTTCCCAATGTGGATGACCCTCACTGGTGTTAGTGGTGAGGATTGAGGCTTCTTGATTACTGGTCCAGTGCATGGGCATCGCAGTCCTCTCTGGATATTCCAGGGGTTTCCCATGTACACATCCAGTGCTCCTCTTTCATAGTCTCATAGAGCCTTCATGCTTTTCACTGTTGATTTTTATTGCTCCTATTTATTGGCTGTGTTTTTAGCTATGGAGTTAGTGTTTCACTTGCTGGTTGTCCTTGCACGTTTTGGGGGCTTATGAGGTCTTGATTTGGCAAATGGGCTTCAGGCATAGTTTGTGGCTTAAGGCTGGGCCTAACTACATTATCTGTACAAAGAATACAACTACATTCATGATCATGCTGTGGAATATATTTAGCTAAGAATATGTCATTGTACTTTCAAAATTCTGTAGTGGCTGGCACTACAAGTGTTTCAGACCTCCACTCCTCCATTAAGGGATCAGACTTGGAGGCTGGGACTGGTCTGTAATCCCCCCTTATCACCTTGTGGGATGCCTTTCTTTTCTGCAGTCTTCTACTGCTATCAAAAAATAGTAGTTCATTTGGAGATAACATGTTTTTGTTCTTCATCAGGTGTAGCTTAGTAACACCACCACTCTCCCTCCCCCCCCACCAAGGGTTTGCTTTTACAATTTGGAGCTGAAGACAAGATATTTGGCCAACTTGCCATGGAGCATATCTTATTCTGGGGATCCTCTCAATTTTTCTCAGCATACTTTCCATAGTGTAGTGTCTTTTTCAGACAAGGTAACACAAGACTTTCCCTCCTTGCAGGGAGTATCCTGCTTTTGGACTTGAACTTCAGTCTCTCAGTAATACTCATTCTAATTGATGAAAATGCCTGGCAGTCATTCAGAAATGCTCCTCCATTCCTCACACACTGAGTTGTGATTCTGTGTTGTCTGTGTTGCTGTGTCTAGACTGTGCATGTCTGGGGTAGGACACTTCAGAGATCAGCCTTTCTACCATGGGGAATCATGGTCCCCCCCTTCATCCTGCTTTGTCAGCAAGTATGAAGCAGAGGAATGAGGTTTTTGTGTTCTCCGTTTTGTGGCTGGAAAACTCCTATATATTTTTTCATTGCTCTCACTGATTCCACAACTCTTTCTAAAGTTCAGAATTAAAAAAGATGTGAACATCTTCAACCCCTTGTTAATATACTTTCATCCCAGGCTTTGCTAGTGATGTACCCCATTATTTGAAAGGCAACAGCTTTTCTGTTTTCCCCTGAGCCTCCTGACCTGGTGGCTAAGGTTTCAGAGACCATGAAGATGCTAGAAAATTTTCAATTCAATCTTCCAGTGCAAAGCAGTTCTTAGTTTGCACAAAGTTCTAACTCTGTGCAGCCCCAGTCAGTAATTTCCAGATATCTTTGATGTTTTGGATGTCAACATGATTACTGCTTAGGCCTTATGTTTTTATGAAAATTCACAGGTAGTCAGTTTTTCTGATAGATGCCAGAAATAATGACCAGTTCTGGCTAGCTGAGTAGGTTCCACTTTCCTGTTTCCCTCTGAAGAATCCCCTCCCATTTGGGGATTTGGACTTCATGTTTGACAGGCTTGCATGTCTGTCATTCCACCAGCAGGTCAAACAGTGCTAGAGCTCATTCTCAAGCTAAACCCCTTTCCTTGTGCTTCCCCCACCACAAAAGGATCTAAAGACCAAGAAAAGTGATAATCTATGTTGGGTCCATCCTAAACTCAGTTTTCCCTGTCCATCCTTAAACCATGGGCTTGATTTTATCTCAGAATCAACTCACTCTTTTCCCAAATTCAAAATAATCAAACTACATTTGAAAAGATGTTTTTATTGCACAACAAATCCTCTGTATGATATAGAATAGTATTTGCTCAACACACCACACAAGGGTAAAGTCGACAAAGATACAGCTTTTAAAAACATTTTAGCTAAAGAAAATCAGAATATAATGTTTACATGTTATGTCTCTGCACATAAATGCATATCATTAAACCTACGGAATTAAAGCATTATGAATAAATAAGGGCACAGATAAACATCAACTTATGCAGAATTAAAAGTTCTGTTTAAAGGAATTGCATTCATACAAGGCCATAAAATGGTTAACAAGTTTAGTGCTAAAGTGGTAAACTAAGATTGATTTCTAATATCTGCTATGAATATGCTCCAAAAAGTGGGGGCTGTACTGAAAGAGGTTTTTTCCTCAATCACAAACCATTTAGTGATCACAAAACTGCTACAAAAACCTAACCAAGCTAAAGTTTCACTGTGTTATACTTTAAACTTCCTGTAGTAGAGGCCCATTGGATATATGCAAATGACCCCTTAAGGGCATCAAGTGTTTCAGCTATATGGCTTCTCAATGTCCATGACTTTTTACTTTTTTTCCTTTTTAAGTTTTTATGGGCAGATTAAGGCCAATAAAGCCAAACCCCACATGTTGTGGACATGTGTGTTTCAGCCTTCTTATGACCTCATCAGCAAAGCATAAGTGGACTGTTTGGCTAAATTTAGAAACACAGGGTATTTAATCCCAGCTGATATCCATAACCATTAAGGTGTCTGCAAAATATCCCAACTAACAACCAAAACACTCACAAACCAAGAAGTAGGCCACTTGTGCATAAGTGTTCCCTGGTTGCTTGAATGATTTAAACTAAAACTTCAGGCCCAGCAGGGGGCAGTATTCTTGGCAGATAAGATTAAAAAAAAAAAAACAAGGGATTCCAGACATGATCACTTTCTTCTTTTACTTTGGAATCTCTTACTACCAGGACTCTCCCTTACCTATTGAAGTCATCAGGGTATTTTAATTGTATTTCCAAATAACATGATTTATGTAATCCCCTATGACCAGTTTGTTGCCTTTTATTAAGGAGTTACTACTAAAAAATTGCATGAGACAATTTCTGAGCAAGATTATGCTATAAGGACAAAGGTAAAAATAATAATACTTTATTCAGGCATTCAACTTCTTGTAGAGATTTTAAGATTTTTATGTTTTATTATCTTAGTATGGAGATTAGAGGGGGAGCAATTCAGAAAATGTGCTGTATATAAAAGAACGGTCTTGGTAGGTACATTTGAATGTTTGTAGGTCTCCTGGTATTAATGATGCCTTACATTTTAAACCGATCTTAAAAGGGATAGCATTGGCTTATTAACTATTAGTTGCTTCCAGTCATATTTTTTTGCATCTTAATTAGAGTGTACATCAATCTTTCTTTAGTCTAATGAAGTCTGTTAAGACAAAAGCAATTACTCTTGTTTTGTTGATTTAGATATGTGAATAAAAGGATCTGGCCTTTTTTTCTTTGGTTTATGACCTATGGTTGAGGAACATTGTTGGTGTTTAATTACTATGCATCTGTTTTAATAATTTGCATAAAATGCTGCAAAGTTTTAGGAGGCAAATTTCAAAAAGTGGTGCATTATCTTCTAATCAGATGTTCTGAGGCATGAACTGTGGTACTATGAAAGATCTGTACAAATAATGACCATGCCCCATAAGCATTTATATCACCATCTGTCTTTACTCCTTGAATTTTTATGATCTCCCCAGCTCTGGAAGAGATCTGTGAACCACTTTCTTTTCTACATCAAAACATAAGCATTGCTGCTCATGAAAGTACAGATGGAGTCATTGTTTTCCTGTGGCCACTTGCCTTATAATGAACAAACCACTTGTAATGAAGCAGCTGAAATTAAAACACAGTCTTTATTATGTACTTTTCCTATGAGTTACATATACAAACAAAACACATTTTCTATATTAAAATATAAACTTAGATGTCAGTATCAAGGGGAAACTAGCAATGAAATGCAATGTTAAACCAAAAAATCTTGAAAAAATATCTTAATACACTTTAACAGTCACAGTAGAGTACAACAGAGTACATGGTATAACAGAACACAGACTGCTGGGATCTAAGCAGTTAGCCAATAAGTAGTTGACTTTGGGAGTAATCTCTCATTTTATAGGCACACAGGATCCTCAAGTAAAGTGGTATTCTCACTGCTGGAGGACATAAAGCTGCTTTACAATGTTTATGTTTCCTTTAACTGCTGTGTCAAGTAGTCCAAATTAATTTTTAGTACCTACAGTGTGTTTTTCAAAGCAGTTTCAGTGTTATGGGTGTATTAGAGTATTGTTTCTGGAACAATAGCTAAAAATTTGGGGAAGAGTGAAGAGGAAATCATTTCTGAGAACAGACTCTGTGTGAGGGCACCTTGTCAATTTTAAGTCACTACCAAGACAAAGAGAGTAATAGTCAAACTGTAATGAGACTATGGAAAGGAGATATGGAAAATGTCTTAGAGCAGACAGACAGCAAATGAAAGGGAAAGTTGTTTATGGATTCCCAAACCATTATGATAATCAACTGAGACTTCTGGAATTACTCCATTTAAACAGACTCTGAAGGAGCAATATGACATCATGACGCCATTCTAGTAAAGGACTGTTGATGTACAAAATAAGTCTTTGATGTTAACTATTCAAATAGTTGATATTGAACAGAAGATGGTCATGGTGGAAGACAAAGCAAGGTGAGGAAATATGGGCCTGGGGGGGGGTTGGAGGGTAAAGAACAATGTGAGTGTGTGAAATTTGTGAAAACTACACTGGCACTATAGACTAGATTTTCTGGGTAATTTCCAGATATTGAAAAGGTCTGCTGCCATTGCTGGTGTCCAACAGGACTTATCAATCAATAGTGATTCTGATTCACACTGTGATATGTTACTAGGAGGAGCTACTGGAAGGGGGAAGGGGAGAAGAGGAGTCCTGAATTCAGGGATATTTGCCGTCTCCACCAAGTGATTTATCTTCTCACAAATCCTATAAATGGAATATGAAAAGATGATAGGTGTTGATTCTGGAACCAATGAGACTTCAGATACCACTGTAGCTTCCTCATGTGAAGTCTTGCCAGAGGTATCATGAGAATCACAGACGCCACGAGACCCAGAATCCTGAGGTATTCCTTCACTGTGACCAATGTCTCATTGGAAAACCTCTGGAATTGACCCAAATACAGGTTTATTTGTTTCCTGTGGAAGAAAAGCTCTTTGAACTGAAGTAACACCATAGAAACACAGACCTGTGTGACTGGGTCAAAAACAACTTTTAAATGTTCACTTGGAATCCTAGTCTGATAAAGAGATCTCTCATCCAAGTGAGAAATTCCTGACACTTTGAAAAAGATTCTGCAAAGATAAGCAAGTCATCTAAATATGGAAAAATGTGGATACTATGTAGCCTGCCATGTGCCATAACTGGAGCTAGATACTTTGTAAACACTTTTGGAACAGTGGATAACCCAAAAGGTAAGGCAGAGAACTGCTAATGTGGTCAGGTACATAAAAACCTTAAGAAACATCTGAAGTCTGGATGTATAGGAATATAGTGATAACCATCTTTTAGATCTAAGTTTACCAAAAAAACTCAAATGAGGAAGAATGGGTAAAAGATTGTATACTGAAAGCATTTTTGAACTTGGTCACCATCCCAAACTTGTTTAGGAAAGAAAAGTCAAGATGTGGTCTCCAGGCATTTTTTTCTTTGGTACTAGAAACATTATTGAATAAAAACTTCTTGCCCACTGGGAAGAAGGAACTCTTTCTACGACCCTCTGAACATGTTCTTTAAGACACGAGGAAAAAGAGGGGGTTGGTCTGGTGAATGTGGAACAACTCACTGGAAAGAAGGATTTCTTCCCACTGCATTTATACCCCTGCTGAATCATTTCAGAACCAATTTGTCTGAAACAGTCTGTTGTCAAAGAGTGAAATGGCGAGTCAGACTTTCTGGAAGGAATAAATCATAAGGCACTGCCAGGGTGGAGGAGATAAGGTCTATTACATAGTCATTCTGACTTAGACTGTCCTTTTTTGGGAGTGCGGTTCTGCTTTATTTTTGGAACCTCCATGTTACTGTTTTTCAATCATCGCCTTTCCAGCATTTTGCTGAAACTGTTTATTTTGGGTCTTGCCAAAATTAGATGAGGGAACAGAAAAAACTTGGAAAAGGTTAGAGAGGAAATGCAGAAAAATCTGTTAGTTTTCTTGTATCACTTTACTCCTCTCATCATATTTTTAATAACCTCTGCAGCAGATGGACCAAAAACTAAACCTCTATCCAGAAGAGTATTTAAAATTTCATTTTTTACATCCTCTGGGAGATTTTGAGAATGCAGCCAGGCAAACCTCCTCAACAGAGTACCAGTGACAACAGCCCTGGATATATAGTATTTACAGCGTCATAAACACACTTTAAACAATGAGCAGTGGTCTGAGGAACTGAAGAACCTAAACCACATAAAGCAGAGTTTTCCTTGCAGGAAAGAACTGCAGATAAAAATTCCTCATACTTTCACAATTAGTCAGAATAAACTTTAACATATCAGCCCAACCATTCAAAATTCTAAAAAATAAAGTTGCAGAAGCAGACACTATCTTCCCAAACTTATCAGTTGTTTTACCATCCTTGTCAGATGAAGAAGGAGTAGAAATAACAAAATGCTTGGCAGGGCTAGATTGACTAAAGCTAGAGCTGCTGAAAAGGTCTTTGATGAGTGTAACGAAACTTGAAAGACTGAGTTACTTTGTGCATTCGATTTGCTTTCTTAGGTGCAGCAGACTGGCTATCAGAGAAACTGCAGGCTGTGACAAACATATCCTCCAATGCTAACATCACGGGAAGGGGGAGGTTCTGGGATTACATACCTCTCAACTATCCATATTTTTGCAGAATGTCCAGATTTTTGGCTCATATTTTTGATCTGTTCCTCATAAATTTGTGTTTTTTTGGCAAATCACTGGGATATTCTGAGGACCAAAGTCACTAAATAATGGCATGCATTTGAGTTTCAGACTTCAGATCCTTCGGAAAATGTATGTTAAAACAAACCCAGTTATTCTAGCAACTTTCTAAGTTTATAAGAGTAAAATTTAAAATATGTCCCTATTTTGGGGTCTTTGTCCCCCAATTTGGTCAGGCTTTGTTCAGATTTCTTGCACTAAGAGGTTGAAAGGTATGTCTGGGAATTCCATTTGCAACATTTCATAGTATTTTCTAAGGAAGTAAGAAAATTCTGTGTTCTCTCACTAAAAACAGCGGCACGTTCTGGAAATAGTCACAGAGAAAGAGAATCCTTGATAGGAATATACAGGCTCTCCCTTAAGTGTGAATCAGAATTCTTAGAAGAAAAATCTGTATCTGTCCCATCACATTCCTCTCCAGATTCAATTTCTCAAATCTCTTCAGGAAAGAGGAATCCATTTTTCTCTTACTAGAAACCACTTGATAAGAAGGATTAATAGCTTACACAATACTCTGAGTTAGACAATAAATTACTTCTGTTCTGTGAAACTGGAGCAGAAGAAGATATAGGTTTTCTGTTTATTTTTTACATGAAAATTAGGGCAAACAGAATCTTTATTAGGTTCATAGATTAGTACTAGGCTAACTGCCCTTTTGGGCTATTTTAAGCCTACCCAGTTACCCCCTGTGAGAATCAAATTCTGCACCTTGCATCTGTAATGTAAACACTTTAATCATTATGCTATTGGCAACAACAGCTTCCCCAGGATTGAGCACAACATTCTAGTTAAGCAGGGTACCTTCCATACCCCTTCTTGCAACACCAACAAAAGTGGCTCTCCCTTGTCTCCTAAGGGACCCCAACAGGTGCAGAGGAGCGATCATGGGGCCAGTAGTTTGTTCCATGGTTAAGCTGAAAATGGTGCCTCTTTCCAGGGGTAGCTAAACAGCACAAGCCAATAAGACTTTAAATGTGATATAAAGACTTTTTTCCCCATAATAACACAACAAAAGACACTCTAAAACACGTTACCAACCCCCAAAAATTAACTTAAACACAATTTTCCATGGAAATGTTGTTTTAGAATGTTTAAATCAACTTATAAACTGCCATACAAAAAAGTTTCTCCAGTTTAAAGTACTGCAAAGTTGCATGACAGTCAGTAAAAACACATACTCCTAGCTTAAAAAATGCATTCCCAGACAGGAAAGTAAATTTAAATGTTAAAAATAGTATGTGGAAGTTTTTTTCCCCCTACAGAGAACTTATCTGCCCAGCAATGGAACAGCACATGCCGACCACCGATCTTCTGAAGCCTGGAGAGGAGTGCTCTCTTCAGCAGCAGGAAAGCACTGAAGGATTTTCAGTCAGCTCGGCTTGAACTGAATAACTGTTTGGACACATGGAAGTTTTGGAAGCTGGTCGGCTATTACATCCTGTAGAATAGAGTTGGTATGCTGTATCTTTAAGAAGCATTCAAGGATGACATGTGCATATAAACAGCAAGCACGTACTGGCTTCAGTGCCATTTTGAGAGTGCAGCCAGAGAGTGAGCATGTATGGGTGTAATAGCTGGTTTGTTTATAAGTTTATCTAAGTTAAAGTTATTAAGCCTCAATCCTGATGTGTTTGTACATAATAAAGCTGCTTGAATAGAACTCACAAAGACTTGTCTATTTGATCCTGACTGGACGAGTGATATGGTGACAGAACCGGGATTCCAGAGACTGCTTTTCAGAACTATGAGGTGCAGAGTTAACAGCGAAGGTAAATCCTCATTACTGACTACTTTCAGTACCCCATTTAACATATATGGATTCCCCATGATGCCATCTGGAATAAATTCTGCAAGTGAAGTCTTCCAACATGCAATGGAGCAAATTTTTTCAGATTATCCTTGTGTCATAATACTAGATGATTTATTGGTTGAAGGCAATGTTGAAGCACAGCATGACAGACACCTTAAGAAAGTTCTAGACAGAGCATGTGAAGCAAACTTAAAGCTCAATCCTCTAAAGTGCAAATTCAGACTACCAGAAGTTACATATGTAGGTCATTTATTTACTAGCACTGGCTTGAGACAAGACCCATCCAAGCAAGCAGCCATTATTGAGATGCCAGCACCAGATAATGTTCAAGCTCTACAACATTTTCTTGGCATGGTCAACTATTTAGGCAAGTTTATACCAGACTTCAGTGAGTTGACAGCACCTTTGAGGGAGCTGATGCACAAAAATGTTACATGGTCTTGGTTGGAACAGCACTAGAAAGCATTTGAAGACCTCAAGCAGAAAATTGCCACCCCACATACATTAAGATAGTATGATGTCAATAAACCAATCACTCTTTCCTGTAAGGCTTCAAAATTTAGTCTTGGTGCAGTTATCCTTCAAGAAGGCAGACCAGTAGCCTATGCATCTAGAGCTCTTAACCAAACCGAAATGCAATATGCACAAATTGAGAAAGAATTTTTGACAATAATATTTGCGTGTTCAAAGTTTCATGATTATATCTATGGTCGAGCTATTCAGATTGAAACTGATCACCAACCTCTAGTTATTCAGCTCCATCAAGATTACAAAGAATGATGTTCAAATTGCAAAAGTACAACTTTAAAATGGTCTATGCAAAAGCCAGACTTCTTTATCTGGCCGATACCTTATCCAGATTGCCCAGAAATGCAGTGGAACAGCTTGACACAGAGAATTTTGACTTTGACATAATGGAGGTGCATAATTTTTCTACCATGAGACTTGACAAGATGAATAATCATACAAAGACTGATCCAATTTTGCAAAAGCTCAACCACTACAATACATTAATGTTGGATGGCCATCAATGCAATCTAGTGTACCACCTGAAGTGCAAACCTATTTTCCTTACAGAGATGAGATGTTGTTGGAAGACTGCATTATTTTAAAAGGTCCTAAAATTGTTGTTCCTGCATCCTTACAATATGAATATATCCAGGTTTTGCATTGTGGTCACCCAGGTTCCGAATCTACCAAAAGAAGAGTGAGAGAACTAGCATTTTGGCCTTCTGTAGTAAAAGACATTGACAAAGTACTTTCTTCCCATTCAGTATGCAATAGTACTAAACAATATTTGCAAGAAGAACCACTTCAGCTAAGTCAAGTTCCTGAACTACCCTGGTCAACAGTAGCCACTGATATATTTCAGTGGAACAATCAGCATTACTTAGTGTTGGTAGACTCTTATTCGAACTGGTTTGAGATTGATTTACTACCTAATTTAACACCCACTGCTGTTCTCACCAAGTTGAAACATCATTTCTCAGTCTGTGGTAGTCCACACAAAGTTATTTCTGACAATGGTACTCAATTTACTAGTCAGTTGTTTCAGATATTTGCAAGCGAATGGGACTTTGTACATGTTACTAGTGGTCCAGAATATCCACAGTCAAATGGACTAGCTGAATGTGCAGTACAGAGTGCAAAGCAATTACTTGAGAGGTCAAAGCATGATAATACCAATGTCTTTTTGAATTTACTTAATCTCAGAAACATAGCCCGTGATGATATACTTGGCTCACCTACTCAGAGACTTCTATCTTGGCAAACTAGAACTACATTGCCTATAAATATCGCAGTATTGTTCCTGTGATACAGACTCTAGATCTCAGAGCAATCCAGACAATGTTCTTGTTGCAAAACGTGTCTTAACCTTTACTTCCATTACTGATGATGTTCCTGATGTCTCTAAAGTAGAACATTCAGCAGAGACAATCCCAGTTGCTAAACCTAATTCTAATTTCTATGTCACATGATTTAGTCATATTTCCAGACCTAGTGTAAAATACACAGTGACCTGGACTCGATTGTATATATGTGTATCTAGTTCTGTATAGTTGCATGACAAAGAATTTGTATTGATTGCATGTCAACTGATAACATCAATATTGCATGACTTATTTCTCAAAGAGGGAGGATGTAGAATAGTGTGTGGCTGTACCTTTAAGAAGCATTTCAAGGACAGCATGTGCATATAAATAGCAAGCACGTGCCAGCTTCAGTGCCATTTTGAGAGTGCAGCCAGAGAGTGAGCGTGTATGAGTGTAATAGCTAGTTTATTTATAAGTTTATCTAAGTTAAAGTTATTAAGCCTCAATCCTGATGTGTTTGTACCTAATAACGTTGTTTGAACAGAACCCATAAAGACTCTACTATATGATCCTGACTGGAAAAGTGACATATCCTATGCAGGATATAACCCGTATAGCTTAGGCTACTGCAGCAGTGATCGATATGAAGAACATCACCATGATTCTTTTCTAAGCAGCCATTTTCCAAGAATCATATAGGATGTCTCCAAGAAGAATAGCCATTGTCAGAAAATACAGGCGGCTCTATCAAAATAGAGCTGAGCTTTTAGCACATGTAGTCAGAAATGGCTTATAATCATAAACCTACACGTGCAACATCTCTGACTAAAAGATCAACCAGCAATATTAAGTGCAAGTACCAGCTTGAGTAATAAAGCATAAATAAGAGTGAATAAGTTTTCCACCTCACAGCTCCAGGGTCTGAAAGTTAGATCTGACCACCAGTTACTGTGTGGAATTCTCCTTGTATCTCTACAAGTTTTATCTTAGTAATCCAGTTTCTTCTTACTTCCAAAATATATACTGGTTAACTGACTGCAGCTATATATATATATATATATATATATATATATATATATATATATATATATATATATGTATAGTACGGTTCATCGAACCATACTTTGTCGAAATTACTTTAGCGAAAGTGCATTTTGTCGAACATGCACTTTCGTTAAAGTAAACAAATAAAAAGGAAAACATGCAGTTTGCATGTTGCCTTAGTTGTGCATCAACGTATACTGTTGATGTACAATTAAGGAAAGTTTTGTTGAGATCGTAGTATAGTGGGGGTAAGGGAATATTCCCTTTTTCCCACTGTAGTACAATCTCGGAGTGAGAATATTAAAGTGGGGGGCACAGCCCCCCACATGGGGGCTGCAGGGGGGCTTGCCCCCTGCATAACACTGTTTAGTGTTATTTTACTTTTTTAGTTAGTTTTTGTTTTTTTATTCTGCGAAATGCATTTTCGATGGAATACACTTTCGCAGAAGTAAGTTCAAGGAAGTAACTCCAGGATCGCACTACAGTAGGAAACAGGGCATATACCTTTTTAGACAAAATGAGTTTCAGTCAAATGAGTTTTCAGTAAGTGAGCTTTCAGTGAATTGTGCTCAGGCAATTTATTTTCAATGAAATGAGGCTTCGACGAAATGAGTTTCAGTGAAATGTGTTTTCTATCAAAGTAGACCCGTATATAGATATATATATATATATATACATACATACATACATACATACGTACATATACACTTCTTTTTTACACTCAGTTGGCACATTCATTAATTCCACATCACTGGGGTGAGGGTAAACAAGGAGGGCTCATCATTAAGAGCCATTAAGGATGTTTTGAGTTTTTTTTACTTAGCCTCACATTGCCCTGTGTGCAGCCATCTTGCAAAAGTGAAAGAGATTGTGCAATGGATTGCTCACAATGAACATCTCTTACTCCTGCAATGACATTGTCATCAAGGACAGCCACCTTTCCTCTCCCCACTCAAGCATGGGAAGTGGTTTCTACAATTACCAATAGAGAAATCACACTTCTCTGTGGGATCTCCCAGCTCTCGTTAACCTCCCCATCTAGGTCACAGTCCACACCCCTTCACTCCTCTCCTTCTCTCCTGGCTTCTCCAGTGCCGGGCCCTTAATTGATCCCAAGTCACCTAGATTGCAGTAAGGGCTCCATGACACTGCATCATGAAGCCAGTGTAAGCCATCAGCATATATTGCATTTACCACTGGTCATGTGTTCCATGTCTTGATGAAAAAATAGCAGTTAATTTAATTACATTAAAAATAACTTTTACACAGTGCTCTTACTAAGACTTCGGTGAGAGGGAGTCTAGCATTTGAACATAACTTAAAATAACACAATTTTCAGGAGTTAAAACTAGAAGTAGTGGTTTAATTACAAATAAAAATGCAGCATCTGCAAAAAAGAACAAGCATATTCCAAATACTCTACCAAAAGAACAGGTTTTATACTGAAATAAAGTTTATGATTAATAAAAAGAAATACTATTATTCAGATTCCCACCCAATACATTCTACCCGGTTCACTTTGCTATGCAAGCAAGATAATTAAAACTAGTTCTTATGTCAGCTAATGAAGAAAAGCTATATTGAGCTGAATATGCAGACTAGACAATGAAATGAACTGTAGATAGACATGTGCACTAGCCAATGAAATCCATTTCAGGATATCAACTAAAAGAGCAAAGTAATACAATGAGATGTCCTTACATTCAGTGCTGCAGTATTCTTAACAGATGGGATTCCCTGTAGTGGAAGCCCAAATGTTGAACCAGTCTACCAAAGATTACTTGTTGCTTTTAAAAGGTATGCTGAATGTCACCCAAACACTCCTTGCATAGCGTAGGGCATATAGGTGACATTCAGGTCTACCATAATCAGAACTTCTTTGGCGCCAGTCTGAATATATCTTTTTGCCATCAGTCTGTTTGCTTGCATCCGTTTTCTGCCAGTTGAATGCATTTTCGTTCTCCAGTGACTACCTACACCTGCTTGCTGACTTCTATTGCAGTTGTTGATAAGTGCCCCATTGGGGATTTTGTTTTTTCTTACCTTTTTTGTGCTTCTTGGGATTAATGTCATCCAGGAAGGGTAAATGCCAATGTGGGAGAAAGATTCCCCAAAAAGGCCGCCAAGATGTGTCTTTTTTGTCTAGTAGCTTCTCATGACCATACGTTTTGTTCTATTTGTCAGGCATTCATTCCAAAAACCCTTCACAGTCGACTTTCTTCCCTTTCTTTGAGAACCAGCGTCTTAAGCTTCTCGCTAAAGATACAATGGAAGGAATCTCCCACCCACAGGGTCAGCCATTAGGGAAGAAGAATTTGAAAAAGGTACAACTGGAATCTTCTGCTGTCCAGCCTCTGCCAGTTGTTTCTCCTAAGGTCATTACAAGCCCAGAGACTCACGCAGATGCGTTACTAGATTTCTCTCCTGCAACAGTGTCAGAGGTCTGTGAAGGTCCAGTTGGCAGCATGTCCAAAGAGGCTTTGCAGGTGTCTGTCTCCGACATTCAGGTGGAACCACAGCTGATTTTTTCTGAGGGGCCTAGGGGTGTTCCTCAGTGTTGGTTGGGGAAGAAGTTCCTACTCCAGTTCTCAACTGCTGTCCTGGGTCTGAGCCTTCTCAGCTTTGGAGACGTTCCCTTAAAGAAGAAACAAAAAATTAAACATGTTTCTTCTGCTCATAGGGATGCACAAAGTGAGGGCAGGCCTTCACTCAGGGGCTGTTTGCTGCTTTAATGTCCTTAAAGTCTCCTCAAGGGGGTTCAGTTCCTGCTCCTCCTTGATCCTCTACTCCCTTTAAGAGGCCTAGAGAACAGGATTCTTCTGAGGATCAGTCAGATTCAGATAATGAATCCCTGACTTATTCTACTCAGATTCCTTCTCCTTTAGATTATGTATCAGAGGAGGAGGAATCTATTAATCCAGATGTTTCTTTTGAAGAAATTTCCTTTGGGGACACACTCTCAAGGATGATGAATTTTTTTAAGTGGAATTGTTCTCAAGTGTCTGATATCCATAAGAGGTATTATGAGTTTGGTGACATAGGAACCAGGATACTGTGTGAAATTAATTTATTAGAATAAAATTAGTTGCCTTTCAACTAATTTTATTCTAATAAATTAAGTGTTTCCAGCACAGTATCCTGGTTCCTTTGTCACCCACAAGTTTGTTGTTTCGCTGGGATTTTCATTTTCATTAGGTATTATGAGTTGCTGAGGTTGGACTCTCCTAAACCTGCGGCTATTTCTCCTGTTATGGCTGTTTTGCTGGATGCTTTTTCCAAAGACTCTCATGTGTCTGATTTTCTGCCCCCAGCTCCCAAGAATCCAGGCAGATTTTATAGGGTGCCTGAGGATTGTTCTTTCCTATATAAATGTCCCACTGCTGATCCCTCTGTTATGTCTGTAGCCTCTGATAAGCCATCTCAATTGCTTCCTTCACCCAAGTTATTGCCTTCTGACAAGGATAGCAGAACTATGGAAAGGTTGGGTAAGAAAGTTTACACTTATAACAATAGAAAAAAAGTGCCATGATAGCCGTTTCCATGAAAACACGTTTATTGATAGGTATTAAGCACAGCACAGCACTCACTAAGCACAGCACAGCACTCAGTCCCCATTGTTCTCCTTACTACCATCTCCGATATTTTTTTCTATTTTTTTCTATTGTTATTGGTGACTTCTGGCACCTTTTCCTCCTTTTACTTGGATTTTAAAGTTTACACTTATGCTACCCTAGCATATAGGGCTATTAATTATCAGACCCATATGTCTAGGTATGTGTTGGCTCTTCTTTCTCAGGCCTGTCAACTTATTTCTGATTTTCCAGACTCCGAAGGTAAAACTTCTGTTCTTTCTTTGCTAAGGACTTCCTCTCAAGTCATCATTCTATTAAATGTAGTAATGATGCACCAGATGCCTCTTCTAGGGCTGCTATTTTTGGTTCAGTGATGAGGAGGTATTCTTGGCTTAGGCTTCGATATCTACTTGATTTTATTAAAGCTAAGTTGACAGATGCTCCTCTGGATTCTAAACTTTTGTTTGGGGAAGTTGCTGCTCATTTGTTTAAATCCCTTAAGGATAAGAGTAAGGCCTTACAGGAGCTTAAGCATGTGTTTGTTTCTTCTGTGTCTAAATTTCAGATAAACTACCCTGCTAGGCCTGTCTTGGTTGGTAGGCAATCCCACCCTTCTACTAATGGTAGGAAGAGTGGCAAATGGGCTCTTCCTGCTAAGGCTTCTCAGTTTTCAGGGACTCAGGGAGATTTTCTTTTTGGACAAACCAGATGCTGAATGACTCTCTGCTTCTTCCCAGCCAGCCACATTCATCTTTCTGTTTCTCTTCCAGTCTTGCTTCAGATCACTCAGGATTCTTGGGTTTTGTCGATTATTCATCAGGGGTACTTCATGGTGTGGAAATACCATCCTCCTTTTATGGGCATTCCTCAGCCTTCTCAGGAACAACGTCCCTTTTCCCCAGAGGTTTTTCAAAATCTCTTGACTCAGAGTACTATTCAAGAGGTGCCAGTGTCCTAAAGGTAGGAAAGGGTTCTACTCCAGATTGTTTCTAGCGCCCAGAAAACAGGGCACTTGGAGACCTATTCTAGACCTCTCTCATCTAAACAATTTTCTAAAAGTGCCTTCCTTTTGGATGTTGTCACTTCAGATTCTGTTTCCTCTCTTGCTCCCTCAGGCCTGTATGGGGTGTCTGGATCTCAAGGATGCATATCTCCACATTCCAACCCATCCTCTTTTCAGGACATTTTTGCATTTCTCTGTTGCTTCCTGGCATTTTCAGTTCTGTGCTTTACCCTTTGACCTTTCTACTGCCCTAGGGGTGTTCACCAAATGTTTGATCCTGTGATCTTCCTTACTTAGATGAGCTGTTGATTCAGACATTCTCTCCAGAGACCCTTTTGAGAAATCCTCATTTTGCCATTTGCCTTCTTCAGAGTCTGGGGTTCACTATAAATTTCAAAAAGTCTTCTCTGACTCCTTCTCAGGATCATGTTTTTCTGGGTTGCAGGATTCAGATGGTGACAATGCTTGAATTCCTGCCCCATCCAAATGTCTTAACTCTTATTTATTTATTTCAAACACCTCCATTACTGCCAGGGAGTTTCTGAGATCTCTGGGATTTATGGTGTCCACCATTCTGATATTCCCTCTGGCCAAACGTCATATGAGAAAGTTTCAGTGATTTCTGAAGTCAGTGAAGCTCCAACATGTACATCCTCTAGACTTTGCAGCTCCTCTCCTTCCTTGTCTCAGACAGGAACTTCACTGGTGGATTCAGCAATTGTCCCTGAATCCAGAGATCCCTTTTCACTCCCCTCTTTCCTCGCAGGAATTGTTCACAGATACTATAGACATGGGATGGCTTGGAGTGACATTTAGCTCCCTAAAAGTACAGGGAGTATGGTTGCTTCGTTAACAGAAGGAGCACATCAATGTCAAAGAAATGAGAGCTCTTCTGCTGGCTTTTCAGGCCTTTCATTCTCTTTTCTGTCCAGGACCCCTCAAGGTGTTTCACAGACAATCACACATTGATGTGGTATATCAACAAACATAGAGGAATGAGATCCTACCTTCTTTGCCGGTTGGCACTTCTGGTATGGGATCTTGCTGTCAAGTATCAAGTAACTCTTTAGACAGTTTATGTCCCTTCTGGCCAGAACCTTGTGGCCGACATTCTGAGCAGGTCCTTAACTCAGTCCTATGAATGGATGCTTCACAGGATATTTTTCTGGACATTATCCACCAGTGGGTCACTCCTCATATGGATCTTTTTGCCTCCCCTCTGAACAGACAACTTCCTCTGTTTTGTACCAGAGTCCCAGGTCCTCTGGCGTGGAAAGTGGATGCCCTCTCATTTTCTTGGAAGGGGGGTGTTTTTTCATGCATTCCCTCCCCTTCCTCTCATTCTGAAAGTCCTGTTCAAGATTCAACAGGATGCCCCCAATATCTTGTTGTTGACTCCCTTTTGGCTGCTCCAGCACTGGTTCCCTCTACTTCTGCATCTAGCTAAAGGCAATCATTACAAATTACCTCACAGGGTTGATCTAATCACAAAAGACAAGGGATCTCTCATCCATCCCCACCTGTCCATGCTTCAAATGGCATTGTGGGTGATAGGATTTAATTCCTCACAGAAACCTTTTCTCTGAGGACTTGCTGCAAGTCCTGCAGGAGGCCAGGAAACCTACTTCTAGGAAATCCTACTTACCAAATGGAAGAGGTTTTCTATTTGGTGTCTCTATCATAACCTGGATCCACACTGTGGCTGTTCCTTTGCTTCTCTCTTATTTGTGTGAGTTACTCAATGCTGGTTTGGCCTATTCGTCTATTAAGACATCCCTATCAGCCATCTTTGTTTGTCTGCCTTTTTCTCCTCCTTTAGCTGCTGTATTTGAAGTGAGACAATTTCGTAAAGGTGTCCTTAATATTAAACCTTCCAGGAAGCCTGTTCCTCCACCCTGGGATCTTAATTTTGTTTTGGAGAGTTGACTCAAGCTCCTTTTCAGCATTCAGTTTCCTTGCTACATTATTCCTGGAAGACTGTTCTTTTGTTAGCTCTTACTTCTGCCAGATTGGTGTCTGAGTTGCAGGCCATTATGGCTTTTCCTCCTTTTTTGTTCTTTCATGAGGACAGGGTGCCCTTGCATACTAATCCTTCCTTTATGCCTAAGGTGGTTAATGAGCTGTCACTTAATCAGTCTATTAATCTGACTACTTTTTTTTCCCTCTATAAATTGACAGTGAGAGGATGCTGCATACTTTGGATATGCATAGGCAACTCAGTGCTTATTTGGATAAGACTAAGGCTATTAGAAAATCTGATCAGTTATTTATTTCTTTTCATTGTAGATCTTTGGGACTTGTTGTATCCAAGCAAACTATTTCTTCTTGGATTTCTAAGGCTATTTCCTTTTGTTACACTTTTCATGGCAAGAGCCTTCCTTCTTCAGTTAAGGCTGATTCTACTGGAGTTGTGGCTTCTTCAGGTGCTTTTTTCAAGGGCTTAGATACTAATTCTACACTTAAGGCCACTCCCTAGACTTCTCTGCATACCTTTACCAAGCACTACAAATTGGATAGTACCTCTACAGCTAGGGCTGGTTTTGCTAGTGCCTTTGTTCATGACTTTCTGTGGGGCTCTTCTGTGCCTTCCCCCTCCCAAGGTTCCTCTTGAGCTTTGGAACTCTCCCGTCTATGAAGAAAACTGCAGCAGTGAATGTAAGGACATAGTACAGTTGTGTAAAATCTTATCATAATGGTAGATGTCCTTGCCTTCACTGCTGCAGTATTCTCAACCTCCCTCCATTCTCCCTAGTCCTTTGCCTTCCTGGATGTACAGATTACTTCTTGGGTTCCTTGATCTGGTGTTCCTACTGGGGCAATCAGTCCTGATTATGGTAGACCTGAACATTACCTTTATGGCCTATGCTAGGTAAGGAGCACTGAGGTGATATTCTGCATACCTTTTAAAAGCAACAAGTAGTCTCTGGTAGACTGGCCAGACGTTTGGGATTCCACGGCAGGAAATCCCATCTGTTAAGAATATTGCAGCAGTAAAGAAACGGACATCTACTGCTATGATAAGATTTTACATAACTGTACTTTCTTCATAAAGGTTACGCAGTGAAAGAAAGAATGAAACTATATGCCTGTAGGCAATAGCCTAACTAAACAGGATTGCTCAAAGGTAGCCAAGCCCTTAGACAAGGTTCATGTGAGAAAAAAATTATTCGTAATGGTTAAGGTGTCTGCCCCACAAACACAAGGTGCAGGGTTTGAGTCTCACAAGGGATAATTGGCTAGGCTTAAAAATGGCTCGCAAGGGCAGTGAGTCTAGTACTAAACTATGAATTTATTCCCCTGATAAAACCTTGTGACTGTTGAAACCTTTGCAAGTCTATGAGCAGACATTCAACAACATATCTCTCAACTGTCAAGAATGTCCAGATTTTTGTCTCATATTTTTGGTCTGTTCTTCATAAAATTTAAGGTTTTCTGGCAAATCATTGAGGATTGCAGTCACTATTTAATGAAGCATAGACCACACAACTGTCCCTGTTTTGGAGAAATGTCCCTATTTTCAGGCTTGACTTACCCCTTCATATAATTTTCTAAATCCCCTCCCTACTCATCACAAGTGATTTTTGAAGGTGACTGGTATACACAAAAGCACACTACATGACCAACATACTAGAGACGTCAGTACAGGTCATAAAAGAGTATAGATTTTCCACTACCTCTTTGATAATCTGTTTATGTTTTTCCACCATTTTTGTCACTCTCAGTTTCTTAATAATATGTTTCTGAGTATTACCTCACACTCCTACTGGAAGTGGGAAGAGACTTGTGCTATTTGGTATTCATATTAGATGTTAATTAGATGTCCAGATTTTTCACTGGATGTTTCAACTTTTCAAGGGCCTTTGCACTCATTTTCACTGTCTACAGGTTGAGAGGTATGATGAGGTATTTGACTTTCAGACTTCATATCCTTCAGAAAATGCTTTGTCCAGAATTCCTGTGCTAAAAGTTTGAAAGACATAAATGGTTACAGTACTTGAATGTAAAGGCAAGGACACTGCTGTAAGAACATCCAGGATAAAGACAATGTAAAGCTTAAAGTCATGGGTTTCAGACCTGCATTTTTTGTTTGTTTTCTTTTTTACAGCACTATTAGTTTACATCCCCACTTATGATGTGTGAGACTGTACTGTAGGTAGCTCATACCACATTGCTAGAGCAATCTTAGTTACAGCATCAAGAAGAATGTGCGGTTTACAGTAAGCGCAGCTCAAAGATTAATGTAATACTGCCCTCTCGTGGAACTTATTAGTACATCGCCTTCTTGTCAAATTTCTTTTTATTAAATTATTCCAAGGTGTAAATTGTCGCCTCACAGTTAGACGTTGCCCGTTCGATTCTCATTTAGAGCGTCTTCTGTGTAGCGACATGCGTGAATGGGCATTCCTTCGTTGAAGGTTGTGCGTTAGGACCGGCAAGCCAGTACGTAAAAATCTACTGCCAATCATTAGCGGACCGGAGTTCCGCTGTGGTGACCCCTAACCGGGAAAAGCCGAAAGACACAAACAAACAAACAAAATTCCAAGGTGTAAACAAAAGCA
This sequence comes from Protopterus annectens, assembly GCF_019279795.1. Classification (NCBI taxonomy): domain Eukaryota; kingdom Metazoa; phylum Chordata; order Ceratodontiformes; family Protopteridae; genus Protopterus; species Protopterus annectens. The sequence goes on along the minus strand of NC_056725.1, from coordinate 200,635,436 downwards.
AAAATAATCAAAAAAACAAGCAACTGGTCAACCAGGTATCTAAAATATATAAATAAAATGTATACTAGGTGACTGAAAATACAAGAACTAAACTGAATAATTTTCAGAGTATTTAAAATGGAAACATAATACACTAACTGAAACTTCTATTTGAAAATCTGCAAGAGTTCTCAACAAGACTTTCTTCCTATATAACTAATTATTTAAATCCATATAAGCTGTCTAAGATCAACAAAGAAATCCACTGACTGGAAAGCATTATGGAAAAGTTTACAACAAATTATCATGGCTGTTTCCTAATTTAGACCTGGCTTTTTATGTAATGCATCGCCTTTTCATAAACATGAGGTTTTAAGATCCAGGTCTGTAAGCTATATACCTCTAAGCTTTTTAAACAGCATATTATGAATACTTACACATTAATCGCAAAATATTCACTTAACATTCTTTAGTCTTTTAGATTAGTGCCAAAATTTAGTCCAGTCTCTGCATAATACTACGGGGATTTTTTTTTTCAGTTTCCACATTGCTTGACTGTGTAAGCCCACTGGACAATTATCCTTTCTCAGGGGTGACCAGCGAGCACTATCTGATTGTGTCTTGCTCAGAGTCATGCAGTAGGCAAATGAAGGTGAAAGGAGTCAAACTGCGTACCCTGGGGAAAAGAACAGCTTATTAACAGTTCAGAGCTTTAGTCCTCTGCATTAACTTTCCTTTCTTTGCTTATTTTATTTTTTATTTATCAACTGAGGAAGAACACTGATCCGCAAGGACTATTTTCGGCCCAAGGAATATGAACTGCAGAAATATTACAGTGTCATAATAAATTACAAGGTAATGCCATTAATTTTTAGGAGGACAATTTCTCTTGGAGATCTCCATTAAGCTTGCTGCTCACCAATGTATGAGGTTGGCATATTACCAGAAATACTGTCATCTTCCTAGGTTTCACCAAATTGCTCTTAAAGCAAATGCTTTTTACTTATGAACATTATGCTAGCATGCCAGGTTTGAACCTTATATGCCCTGGGTATACTCTCATATGCGATCAGTCCCTTCTCCACTTTTGTTATATAAGAAGGCATAAGAAGCTGGCAGTTCTTCTGTGAACGTCATTAGCATTGTTGCCCCTTGGAGAGTGTCCGTCCCTCCATTCTAGCACGTTTGGCAGAAAGAAGTAACCTGGTTGTATCATGTCTTTACAAAATGATCAACATCTTAAAACTTTCAAAACTTTTAGTAACTAACGCAAACTCTATGGCAAGTAAGCAACATAGCAATATCCATGTGAAGAGCTTGACATCTTAGAAGTTTCTGGCAAAACAGTGTTATAAACAAGACATGGAAACATGATACAGACTAATTTGAAGTAAATATTAAGTATAATGAAAAGTATAATAATGTTGCTAAAACTTATATATAATGTAAATATAAAAATAATGTCATGGTCATTTTAAGAATGTGTGAGGCCATTGCCTTTTTAAGATAATGCCAATATCAAAAGCATTGCTTCCCCCAACCTACAGTCAACTTGTTGTGAGAGCCTTGAAGTGATAACATTGTTTGCATTTTGCTGCCATATTGTTTTGAATAAATGTTATACTTCTTGTTACAATTTGTTTGTTTGTGTCTTTCGGCTTTTCCCAGTTAGGGGTCGCCACAGCGGAACTCCGGTCCGCTAATGATTGGTAGTGGATTTTTACGTACCGAGTTACCAGCCCTGACGCACAACCTTCAACGAAGGCACACCCCATTCATGTAAGCCTCCACACAGAAGACGCTCTAGCTGAGAATCGAACAGGACAATGTCTTGCTATGAGGTGACAACGCTACCGCAGCACCACCACCGCAGTTCTTGTTACAATACTTTCAATAATTAATTTATTGAATATCTTTGCAAATTTCACTAGGTAAACCTTGCAGTTCTGACACTAACTGTAAGTCTTTCACAGATGAAGCTCTTCTTAAATGCTAATGTACCATATGAATACACAACATACTAAACTGATGAGAAATAAATAGTTCCAAATAATACATCATGAGTACTTACAAACTACATTTTCACTATAAGGATTTATAAGCAATAAGGTAATAGTATGCCATTTCACTGTTTCAATGTCATTTTCTAACTAAGAGCGCCCAGCAGAATACCAGGCCTTCATCAACAGCAAAACACATTCTTGCTCATTCCAAAGAAGAAAAATTTCACATGTATTGAACATAATCTTTTATGTGAGTAGAGACATGTTCATCTTAAGCAGACCATTTAAGTGAGAAGGCATAAGGTAAATGTAAAGATTTTGAAGAACTTCTGTCTTTGGCAATAAAAGGTACAGTAATGGTGCCTGGGTGTCTTTAGTTACCATAGTTGTAGATACAAGCTTCTCAACTATATCTTCCATAAATATGTCAGGTATCACTGGTGACAAACATATGGGAACCTTTGCCTTGATGAATAAATTTTCCATTTCTTTGTCAAGCACATATACCAGTTCCATTTGTGTGTTTATTGCTGTGAATTTGATCAGTGTGCCTCTTTCTAAATGAACTATTATCAGTACTGTTAATCAGTACTGTTACTGTATACTGCAGAGGTCTAGAACAGTTCCATATGTATGAGTTCCATTTAGTTCCATACTATTATCAGTACTGTTACTTATACTTTAGAGGTCTAGAACAGCTCCATATGTATGAGTTCCATTTAGTTCCATACTATTATCAGTACTGTTACTGTATACTGCAGAGGTCTGGAACAGTTCCATATGTATGAGTTCCATTTAGTTCCATACTATTATCAGTACTGTTACTGTATACAGCAGAGGTCTAGAACAGTTCCATATGTATGAGTTCCATTTAGTTCCATACTATTATCAGTACTGTTACTGTATACTGCAGAGGTCTGGAACAGTTCCATATGTATGAGTTCCATTTAGTTCCATACTATTATCAGTACAGTTACTTATACTTTAGAGGTCTAGAAGAGTTCCATATGTATGAGTTCCATTTAGTTCCATACTATTATCAGTACTGTTACTGTATACTTTAGAGGTCTAGAACAGTTCCATATGTATGAGTTCCATTTAGTTCCATAACAATATGATAAAGCATTGGCCATCATAATCATCATCATCAACATCAACCCCCTTTTTCCCATTTTCTACAGTGAGTCAGGGTGTCGTGTCAAAGTCACCCTCCTATCTTCTTCGACAGTCATGCCTGACTAGCACAGGTCTTCTCACACACAATCTGTCCATCATTGTTAGATGCCCTTGTTTCATCTTGCCTGCTTTTGTCTGTCCCAAATCGTCTTCACCAGATTATCTTCTGCTTTCCTACACACGTGCCTGAACCACTGTAATCTGTTATCTTCGATATTTTATGCATTTGGAGCTATTTGGGCTTCTGCTGTGATGTCCTTATTTTTTCATCTGTCCCACAGTGTGCATCCTTCCACCCAGCTCAGCCACTTCATCTCCATCAACTATAGTTTCCTCACCTGCTTTGCCTTTACTTCCCAGGTTTCTGTACCAAACAGTAGTACTAGTCATACCACTGTTTTGTACACCTCACGTTTCAGCTTCTTTGGCATTCTGTTGTCATACACTACCCCTGACACTCTGTGCCAGTTGGCTGCAGCCCCTCTGATTCTAGCTTTGGCCTCCTCATTCAGACTCCCCTTCTCCTTAACCACCCCTCCCAGATACTTGAAGCTGTTAACTTCTGCCACTATTTCTCTTCTAGGTCATTTCTCAGCTTCTGTTGATTTCCCCCATTTGCTACCATTACAACTGTCTTATCTATACTCACATTCATCCCATGTGCCTTCAGTTATGCATTCCCTTCCCCTATCCTTTGCTAAAGTTCTTGTTCAGAGTCTGTCTATAATGCAAATCATCTGCATACAGCAACTTTATTGATCTGTTCCCTCAACCTGTTTGTTAATGTAGTCCATCACCAGTATGAACAGCAGTGGCCTCAGAGATGAACACTGAAGCATACCCATTCCCACTGGGAACCCTACTGTGAGTCCAAATGATATTTGCACTTGTGACATTCAGTCCTTGTATATAGCCTACACTCTGGGACTTCAAATTATTGCAGGACTTCCCAAATCAGCTTTCTTGGGACCTTGTTATATAGTTTCTCCAACTCTAGGAATTCCCAGTTAGACTCTTTCTTCATCTTTAGCTTCTTTTCAACTATATTTCTCACTGCAAACATCAAGTCAGTTGTGCTGCATTCAGATCTAAATCTGAACTACTCATTTCCAATCTTACTTTCTACTGCTCTGCATATTCATTTACCAGTCACCCTCTCCAGCACTTTCATGCAATGTGACAGGAGTTTGATACATCTGTACTGCCCACCATTGTGAATGCCCCCTTTGCCCTTTTACAATGGCACTAATATGGTTATTCTTCTTTCCATACTAATACGAATACATTCAGGAGTCATTTCTCTCCTAACTCACCCCGAATCTTGATCATATCTGCTCTGATTTCTTCTGAGCCTGCTGCTTTCCCTGATTTAAGTGTCCTTAGGGTTGTTCTACTTCTAGGACAGGTTCCTCTTCTTCTTTCATCATAGGCTGTGCTTGGGGCAGTACAGATTCTTAGGGGTTTTCTTCATTCAGAATCCGTTGGAAGTACTCCTTCCATCAGCCTTTGATATCCTGTGGACTGGTGAGCTGGTTGCTGCTGGCATCCGTTATGAAGGATGTCTGATTATCTTCTTTATCTTTCTGTCTTTGCCTTGCAACCTGATAGAGCTTCTTTATGTCATCTGCTGAGACACTTTCTTGAAGCTGGTAAAGTGCCTCTAATACCTTATTCTTTGCTACTGATACCGATCTCTTAGCCTCTTTGTTAGCCAACCAGTATTCCTTCTTAGTCTGACCCATCTTTTCTATCTCCCACTTTTTTCCTACAGTCTTTCTTTGTTTTGATGACTTCCTGGACTTCTGCATTCTGCCATCAGCTTTCCTTATGTACCTTATTTCCATATCTGGCTCAGCTGCATAGCTATTCTATAGGCTTTACACATGCTGTTTTGAGGAAATACCATTCTTCTACAACTCCATTTCTTCTTGAGGTGCTGGACCCCTGAGTAATTCCTTGAACTGTCGTGCTTTCTCTCAAGTCAACTTCCAGGGTGACCTGAGAGCCTTCTCTAACCACTGCTTACAGCTGATTGTAGCCACCAGTCGTTTATGTTTTGAGAAGACTGTTTCACTTATGACACTTATGACATAGGCAATTATACATTTATATAAATGAAAACAAACCATATAGACATTTTCAGTTGCAAACATTATACTCCACTTATATTCTTTTATACAGTTATTCAGTCAAGCATTACATAGCTCGTTCAAATCCTGCCTTCTTTTAAACATCATTCCTCCTCAAAATGTTATTTTGCATGTATTGTTCCCACAATTCCCATTTTTCTATGTAATTTGGTCCTACCTTTTTCTGAAGATCCTACTTCCAGTTGTTTTATCTCTATTACTATATTCACTACTACTAGCACAGGTAGTTTAGGCTTTCATTTCCATTCTCTCGTAATTGCTTTTTTGGCAGCCACCATAATTAGACTCAGCATGGCCTTATTATGTCTAGGCAATTCCAACTCTGTATCACAGCTCAAACAAATAATTTCTTTAGTTAAATCAATTTTTTTCACCCAGTATTTCTGACAGAGTACTCTGCAGGGACATTGTAAAGACTGCCAACTGATCACACTTCATCTTCTTCATCAAACTCTACAAAGACTTGAGAGACAGACAATTATATGAGGCATACAATGGTGTTGGAGTTTGTTAGTTCAACATTAGTGAACTGGGCTATATTATTGGATATAAGCATTTCTGGAGCATGAGCTATACTAAAAACCTGTCTTTTTTCAGTGTTTGCATGAAAAGTAGTAGAATTCATGCTCTATATATCCTGCTATCATAAATGTACATGTAGCACAACTAGAAATGGTTTTCCAGGAAATCGACCAATTTACTTTACATACAGTCTAGCCCATGGCTTTCTCAAGATTTTCTCATGTATGTACACATACATTTAATAATAATTTACATTATGCCTAGCATTTGTCACACAGCACTACGTATAGCCTAATCAATGCCAGGTCACCACACATACGAGCTGCCTAAGCCTTTCATTCATGCTGTTGCTGATGCAACATTTTCATTCTTTTAAGATGACCTTGTGATGGGATAACAACTATAATCCATCACAATATACATCTATCTCTGACACTTGATGCAAAGCCTTTGGAAAAGTATGATATGCAGTTTGGCTAAGTTATTCCAGTTCACACTTTCAAGACATGTTCATGAACTTATAACGCATTGCTCAGTATATAGTTGTGCATTGTCTGTGACATATAATATTAATACTTGGTTAGAAATGTCAAAGCATTTAGGTTCTAATGGAAGAGGTAACCTACTTAATGTCTGGGGTTCATAAATGATTAACGCATTGCACAGTGCAAACTGGCAGGTGTTGTGGCAACATGCTCAATGAGTGCAATTCAGAGAGACACACAGTGCAATCGCTCAAGGGTTAAAATAGCACAATATGCAGTAGATGTTAATAAGTGCAGAATGACTTGGAAATGAGGAATGGCATACAGATAGGACCACAATATGTATTGACATAACAAACCCAAAATTGCAGACTAAGTCAGAAACATAAAAGAGGCAGTCTGCACCACTGCACATACCTATACTTAGCATGTAGAACCACTGCACATGTGAGAGAGCAGTGTTTGGAGCAGCAGCAACTAGAGCTCTGCAGCATGTGGTAATGGCTTCCCTCATAACCAGTGCTTGAATGTCGTAGGTCATAGCCATCCACACCAATGGAGAAGGTGCAGACAGTGCCTGACATACCACCCAGATAAGCGGACAGCAGACTGTGAACTGTTTCCCTGTGGAAAGGGAGATTGTACAGGTCCTTATCAAACTGTGCCATCGACAAGTGGACTCAAGGAAGATGGTAAGTATAGTTTTAACCATCTCACCCCACATTAAGGAGAGTGAGGCATAAACCTTATGAATTATTTACCAGTTCCATGACATTATGTTGCAACATGTGGAGAAGCATGTCTAGTTACCCAGGAATGTTGAGATTTGATCCACCACTGTGCTGACATTTTATGACATTTTCTTCTTTACTGAGGTACTGGAAATCATTGATTGCACACACATTGCCCTCAAAGCCCCACTCAGTCCAGATGGACTGCTATACAACAAAAGCATGGGCTTTCACTTCTTTAACTGCCATGTGGTCTGTAATACAACAGGTGTTATTTATAACATTTCAGTGCACCACCTAGGTAATTTCCATAATTCTCCCATCTGACAGATGTTTGACCTGTATCAGAGGTTTTTATGAGGGAATTTCTCACAGGGTCATCTGGTTGATAGGTATATATATAAACACACACACACACACACACACACACACACACACACACACACACACACACACACACACACACACACACACACACGCACACACACACACGCGCACACACACACACACACACACACACACACACACACACACACATATATACACATACATTCACACTACATAATCAAGTCTATGCACACAGTTACAGCAAGGAGAAGCCTACAATTTAATATGTTATGTTTTGTGTGTTGTACCTCATGCCTCACAGCCCTGATAGATAATCACTATCCCCAGCCCTCAGACCATACAGGAAATGGACCACAACAAAGCACATGAATAAACTCACAATATAGTGGTTTGGGCATTTGGTCTACTTTTGGGACACTTCTGTTGACTACATATTCAAGGAAGATCACTGCAATACAGTCCTGAAATCTGCAGTAAGATTTTTGCTGGCTGTACAGTGTTGCACAACATAGCATTGTACATATAGCTGCAGTAGTAGGTTAAATATTGCCACAATCTTCAATACCAGTTGTACCAGCTTTGGCAGAGTGGGCTGTCAAGATGAGGAACATGCAGTAGCAGCAGCAGCAGTATCACAGCTGAGGCAGAGGATGGTGAAAGACAATGGAGCACAGGCAGCAAGTGGCCCACAGTAATGGGCCACATCACAGAGAACACAGAAATAAAGAGATGCAGGAGTTAAAACATCCAGGATATGTCGGATTTCATTAGTGCTCTTATTTGCTTGGAAGCAATCTCTCCTTAGCCTGAACAAGCAAATAAGAGCACTAGTGAAATCCTCCAAAGCAAACTTCAAGTCCAAACTGGCCACATCTACTAAAGACAGTCGTAAGGCTTTCTTTGCATATGTCTGCAATCTCAAAGGAAGCACGCAAATCTGCTCAGAACTGGTGGTCAAGGGCACCACATACACAAATGCCATAGATATAGCCAATCTGCTGGCAGACAGATTCAGTGAAAACTTCACCCCCCACCCCCATCAGTAAAACAGGGCATCCCCAGTACCTGACCCCCCTCCCCTTATGTCTAGCGAGAAAGTTATCACTGCCCTCTCAAAGGCAAAAAAATACAGCCTCCATGGGACCAGATTACATCCCCGGCTGCATCCTACATGAACTCAGGCAGGAACTTGCAGCACCATTAGGCACCCTAGTCAACTAAAGCCTGAGTACCGACTTTGTCCCAGCCGATTGGAGAACAGCCACTGTCATCCCTTTACACAAAGATGGAGCATCCACTGATCCAGGAAATTATAGACCCATCAGCCTAATTAGCCTAATCTACAAGGCCATGGAACGGATTATCATGGAACTCATTAACAGGGACATTGGCAACCTCCAAACACTCAATCCCACACAGTTTGGTTTCACCAAAGGGAGGTCATGCCTGTTAAATTTGGTCGACTTCTTTGGGACAGTCACCAAAGCCATGGACGAGGGGAAGATGGTGCACACTACCTACCTTGACCTGGCCAAAGCCTTCTGTACTATTCCCCACTCAGGTATAATAAATAAACTCTCTCATCTAGGCATCAATCCATATGTTGCCAGATGGGTAGCAAACTGGCTCACTGCTAGAACCCACCTTGTCAAAATAGGGGAAGCCACCTCAAGCAGTAGACCCGTAATGAGCAGCGTACCCCAGGGATCGGTCTTGGGGCATCTGTTGTTTGGGATATACTTTTCTGAGGTGCATGCCAAAACCAGTGAGCTATGGTTAACCAAGTTTCCAGATTACTGCAAGCTGGGTGCTGCTATCAATTCCCCTAGTGATGTGGACATCCTCCAAGAGGGCCTCACAAAAACAAATGACTAGTGCCAGACACATAGACTCAGACTGAATGTCAAAAAATGTATCATCATTATCCCCTTTGGGAAAAGTGATGTCCCTATAAATTATCGCATGAATAATGAGGTCCTAAGCATGCAATCAGTCATGAGGGACATGGGTACCCAGGTTGATAGCAAACTGACTTTTGACCACCATATTGTCTCTGTTGTACAGAAAGCTTTCTACATGGCCCACCTCATTAGCAAGGGTATCTCATCCAGGGACAAGGAGGTCATAACATCCCTGTATTCTTCCCTTATAAGACCCATTATTGAGTACAATGCCTCTTTCGGCATATACCTCAGAAGGCACATGCAGCAGCTAGAAAGACCACAGAGGTTCCTCACCGAATCCAGGGCCTCAGACATCTACCCTACACAGATAGGCTAAAAGCCCTCTCCCTGTGCTCAGTCTCATACAGACTCCTCACAGGTGGCCTGTGTCTGGCAAACAAAGCACTCTCAGACCCCACCTTGATGGGACTGCTACATATCCACAAGTCAAGCTTCACTCGAGTAACCCACATGCATGACCTCAACCTGGTCTGTGACATCAATAGGACTTGTTGGCAGGACAGATTTGTGTCAAAGAGACTCTCCTTTCTGTGGAATAGACTCTCTCTCCACATCAAGCAGAGTACCTCATTAACCCTTTTTAAGCGCAACCTGGATAACTGGATGGGGAACAGAAAATACACCCCTGGGGTTCCACCTGTGTCCCTACTGGACAGGGGCATCGGATGATGATTTGTTGGCACATGGAATAAATTATTGGCTAGGCTTGTAAGAGCCTCAGGGCCAATAGCCTAATAACTTCCTGTGATCCTATGATCCTATGACAGTGCATGGATTGGTCATGCTGTGCGTCAGATAAAACCATATATGCATGGGATAGGGGTATGGAGGGCAAAATCATCACCACTTGCACAAGTGGCTGGGAACAGATGACTTCAACTCTAAGAGCTGAGTTTGCTACAGTTTAAAAAGGAAGAAGAGCATTTTAGAATTGCAAGAACTGAAGTGCTTGGCACACCATGGCAAAGATACTTTTTTTTGGTTCCTCAGCTTACAGATGCCACAGATCTAAGGACAGCACTGGGTGCCAGAATAGCTAGCCTCACCTCTGCTGTAATCATCCTCTGGATGTGTCCCTGGAATCCCAAACCCTACATCTCATGCCCTTCACAATATTTTCACTGAACATGGTTTCCCTCCTCCCAAACCACATAGAGAATGTGCAGTACCATCCATCTCTCCTGGGTATACAGTTATATGTATATCACAACATTTGCCTCAGTGTGACTGACATCCACCTCAGAAATTTTAGTTATTTTTAATGAACTTTAACAGGTGGAACTCCTTCCCAAACTCTGCAAATCCTTCTTTAACTCTATAAAGCAGTAAGACTGCAGTTTATCCAAAATTCCTCTTTTCCACAGCTGTATGGTGTTAATCTGGATGGCACAAAACAGTACCACAGATTTATATTGTGCTAACAATGGCCAATTAGTGTAGCTGTTATGCTACTAAAACTACGTAATGCCACTGCTTCTGTGTCACTCTCATATTTCTCTACCCAGATATGCTGGTGGAGCCTTGCATGTCACTGTGACCACTAGGAATGTGACCATAAACTTCATGTATATGGAATGAGTATGACCCTAGAGTCATAGTGCAGTGCTAGAGGGCTACAATAGCACTACAGTACAGCACTATATTGCATGAAGCATGATTTACAAATGTGTGTGTCCATGCATATGGGAGATACAGTATAGCTCTTCAAGCCAACATGACTGTGACATGGCTTCTTCAGGCTCTGTGAAATGCAGGCCTCTGGTATGGTGTGCCAGGGAGATTTTCTTGTTCTTCCTTTGCAGGGGCTTCCAGGAGCACTTGCTAGGACATCATGATACCCAGCACATAAACACACAAAAACATACTCAGAGGCTCTAAATAAAAATCTGCCTAAACAGCAAAGACCTCCTAAGCAGATATCCAAGCAACAGCCACCCCTCAACAATACCCACGAATCACATATCTCACAAAATCAGTGTGCCTCACAGTCACAGCCCTTAAGGCCAAACAACACACCAAATACACTTGTTATAGGGGACTCTATTGTCCAGCACACTGACTTCCCGCTCACCAGACTGAACAAGGAGAAAGTCACTGTAAGCTGCCTGTCGGGTGCCAGGATTCGCCACATAATGCAAGCACTCAGGTCACTCCAAAAGCAAGTACAAGTATGACTCCATCATTGTCCATGCTGGTGTGAATGACCTGAGATGTACCTCCCTGGACTACATGAAAAGAGACATAGAGGAGCTCTCTGACCATGTAGCCCAGGCTGGTAGGACCCTGACCTTGAGTAGCATCTTGCCATCACCAAGAATGATACCACAGTATAAAGACAAAATGATCAGTTTTAACAATTTGCTAAAGTATTGGTGTCATTCAAAGGGGATCCAGTGTCTGTCAGCCTGGGATGACATGCTCGACAAGCCATGTTGCTTCGCTAGGGACGGCTTGCACCTGTCACCCTTAGGCTTTCGTATACTGGCCAAGGCTCTTGCCACCTCCATAGTGCCATTTTTAGGAAGGCTCAAAGGACAAACCCACCTCCATAGACAACCCAAGGATAAAAAAACTAAAGGTAATGCTACTCAATGCCAGAAGTCTAAACCTCAAGATGCACACACTCGAGGCTCTCCTCAGTATGGAGAAAATCGATGTCTGTGCAGTAACAGAAACCTGGTTCAAGGCTCCTGAGAGCACCCCAGCACTACCAGATTATAACTCATACCACGCGTTTTGGCCCCACAACTCGGACTGAAGCACAAAAGGAGGGGGAGTATCTATATTCATCAATGATACCTACACCTCCAGGTTTTTTGGCACTGCACGAAGCATCGGAAACCATCCATGTGCAACTAACAGTGGGCAAAACTGCCTTTCAGTTTGTAGCCTGCTACAGAACACCCTCCCTATTACAGGAACCCCACTTGGCATTCCTGAGAACACTGGAGAATATGAAGGTCTCTCCAAACACTATGTTACTGGGTGACTTCAACTACCCAAGCATTGACTGGGAAAACTACTCAAGCCCAATCACCCTCACCCAACGGTTCCTTGAATTTATAAACTCTAATGCAATGGAACAACTGGTCACCACTCCCACAAGAGGGAACAATATATTGGACCTGGTCATCACCAACATGGGGACTCTGTGTTCCACACCAGAGGTAAACCCCTCATTGGTAAGATCAGACCATAAATAAATTTCCCTGGACATCCATATCTCATTCCCACCCCAGCCAAGGAAATCACTGTAAAGAATTTCTCAAAAGCCAAATTTGCACTTCTCAAGACTGAGGTGGAATCCTTCAAAGCCCCTGGGCCAGAGGATAATACAGCCCAATCCGCAGAATCCTTTACAAATGCATTCTATGAGCACCTGCAGGAATGCATGGATTGTGCTATCCCAAATAAAACCAAGACTCACTCCTCCAAAAACAGGAGACCGGTCTGGTGGACCCCGGCCATAAATAAGCTATACAACAGAAGGAGGAAGCTACTACATGACAGAGCAAAATCCCAAAAAGGGAAGGCATCTCTGATCAGTATTAGCAAGAAACTTCGATCCCTCATAAAATCATCAAAAGCCAGCTTCGAAAGAAAAATTGCCCTAGACACTAAAGGTAATCACAAGGCCTTCTTTATTTATGTCAGGAACATGGGCGGAAACTCCCAGATATGCTCTGAATTGTTGCATAACGGTACAAAATATACCGAACCTACAGACATAGCCAACATCCTGGCAGACAGATTCAGTGCAAACTCCCCCCCCCAAAGGAGCAAATGCCTATCCCAACTGAGTGTAACCTCTCTGACATCACAGATGCACAGGTGAAAGCTGCCCTCTCCAAATCAGAAAACACAGCATCTATGGGACCGGACGGTGTCCCAGGCTGTGTCTTACAAGAGCTCCAGGAAGAACTGAACCCTCACATTAAGTCACTGCTCAAACTTAGCCTTACTACAGGATATGTACCCAAAGAATGGCGTACAGCTACAGTGGTCCCACTCCACAAAGGTGGTGCCACAACGGACCCCGGAAACTATTGCCCCATAAGCCTGACTAGTCTGGTCTGTAAAGCTATGGAGCATATTATCATGGAACTCATAAACAAAGACGTTGGGAGCCTCCAGACACTGGACCCTACCCAATTCTGCTTTGTTAAGGGCAGATCTTGCCTCTTAAACCTAGTTGATTTCTTTGAAACAGTTACCAAGGCCATAGATGAGGGCAAGGTAGTCCACACAGCCTACCTGGACCTCGCAAAAGCCTTCAACACAATACCCCACTCGGGCATCATAAATATGCTTACCAGCTTAAATATCAACCCCTATATCACAAGATGGGTTGCAAACTGGCTCAGAGATAGAACCCACATGGTCAGAATCGCAGGTGCCATGTCCGAATCCAAACCAGTTACAAGTGGCATCCCACAGGGCTCAGTTTTGGGACCTCTCTTGTTTGGTATATACTTCTTTGAGGTTCAGGCTAACACGGGGGGGATTATGGCTGACAAAGTTCTGATGACTGCAAACTGGGGGCCATAATCGAATCTCCAGCTGACACAAGCATCCTCCAAAAGGGTCTCACAGAGACAGATGCTTGGTGCCAGAGCCACAGCCTCAAGCTAAATGCTAAAAAGTGCATAGTCATCCCCTTTGGGAAAAACAAGGTGCCCACAAATTACCACATAGGTGGTAATCCATTAAGTACGGAAGAAGTAATTAAAGATTTGGGGACCAACATAGATAGTAATCTCTCCTTTGATAATCACGTTGCCAAAGTGGTTAGAAAGACCTTCTATATAGCCCACCTTATCATGAAAGGGTTCACATCTAGATCAAGAGAGGTCATTGTGCCCCTCTACTCGTCACTCATCAGGCCCATAATTGAATACAATACCCCTTTTGGGATGTACCTTACCCGACACCTGCAGCAACTGGAGAGACCCCAAAAGTACCTCACCAAGAGGATCATGGGCTACAAACAGATGCCCTATGCAGCTCGACTAAAGAAACTCCAGCTCTACTCAGTTGCTTACCGCCTACTCAAAGGCGATCTATGCCTGACGTACAAAGCCATGTCAATCCCGGAATTAATGGACATGCTCCACCTCAAAAAATCCAAGTCCCTTAGAGCTACACGCTCCAGGGACCTAAACCTCAGCACAAAAATAAATAGGACATGCTGGAGGAACAGATTAATTTCCCAGAGGCTCCCCTCACTCTGGAATAGAATCCCAGTTCATGTTAGACATAGCCCCTCACTGACCCTCTTCAAGCAAAATCTGGACGCGTGGATGGGAAATCGCAAATTCACCCCTGGGATCTCTTCTGTGTCCCTGCTAAACAGTGGCACAGTAAACTAATCTTAAAAGGGTACCTTCTGTGACCTACTTTACAGAGGCACAGTAGGCTAATCTAATAGGGAGGTGGAAGCCAAATACACTCTGGCTAGGCTTATAAATGCCCTAGGGCAGATAGCCTAGTATCTACCTATGAACCTATGATGTACCCATGTGGAAGGCAAATGCCTGGAACAATCTTGCCAGGATGGTGAGTGATGTCACTGGCTGTCATCACAACAGTGACCTGATATGACACCACCTTCACCTGCTTCAACAGTGGGAGGCAAAGGTTAGAGAGAGACAGACAGATGTGTACTGTAGAGTTATCATCTAGTCTGTTTTCCTGAAGCGCTCCTTACCCTCCCCTGAACTAACTAAAACCTATGCCCAGGAACAGGGCCAGTAATGAGATCAAGGCACCCAAGGCACCATTACATAGCTGCCACAGAATATTTTCTTTTTTATACTCCTAATCCTACCCCAGCACACACTCATGACATCCAAGAGGTGCACTGCCTTTGTGGTGTATCACCCACAATTCCGCATGTCACTCAACCAGAGCTCTTGTCTGCTCTGGTAGACAACACTTCCCATGTGTCTACAGCATGCATCAGGGATCAGCCTCAGAAGTGAGCATGAGCATGCCCATACCCACTGCCTACACTGTCAAGCACCCAAGCCTCTAATCAAATCCAGGTCACCTGGGACATAGTGAGGGTTTTCTCCATTTATTCCACCAGCAAGGGCTGTTTTCTCTTCCTCGTGTGTCATTACCCATTCCTCGTTAGTATTCCACTCCTCACAGTTTGTCCACCCTGTGTATGTCTATGTCCATCCACTCATTTCCCAACATCTTGTGTGTCTGCTGCCCCTTTCTGTATGAGTCTGTGTTTTATGTTTGTCTGTTCAAACTCCACCTGCTCTTCTCACTCTGTCCCATTCACAAACTTCCTCACCTACCTATATTTTTAGATTAAATGTTTTTTCCATTAAAAATAAATTACTTTTCTTCCCTATACCTTTTATACCTTATTGTTCCCTTGTGTATTTCTCTCTGCTTGATGTTCTCCCCTTTCCTACTATCCTATGTACTTCATTGCCTTCCATTTTATGATGAATACTGCTGACAATTTGATGTGTGGACCAGTAGTGGTCTATCTGATTGCCACTGCCCTGCCCTTTTTGTGGCAGACAAGCACAAGATACAGCACTATTCATGTCTGATTAGCTGTGCAGCAACATCCTCAAAAATGATGCTACACAGGTGCTCAGCATGTTTATATGAATTCCAGCCAGTGCAATAGCATTAACATGAGGAACTCTTCTGGGTTTCACATATGTAGGTTTAGTGTCTGAGGACAGGACTATTAGCTGTAATTCCTTTTAATGTGCCCATTTCTATCAGTTTAATTTCTGCATGTCTTTTGGGTTTCTATTACCATGACAGGAATGACCCTAATCCTAAATCAGGGTACAACTGGAGTTAATGAAATTATATTGTTTCAGTCTTTGATGTTAACCAAGAGTGCTCTTCTTAGCACCTGTAGTGTGCACAGTTATCTCCTTCAGTGATTCATATGAGGATATTTGTATTGGTAGCATATCTAATTACAACTTGAAATTATTTTTTATAAGACCTGTTGCTCCTACTACTACTGGAACTGTCTGAGTATCTTTCTTCCACACTGCTCTCATTTCTGCCTGCAGACCCTGATATTTTATGACTTTGGGCCTCTCTCATACCTCTCAACTTCTGAGTGTTAGAAATCTGGGCAAAGCCTGACAAAGTGGGGTGGTAAAGGCCCAAAAATAGGGACAGATTTTAAATATCGCTCTGATAAACTTAGAAAGTTGATAGGATAACAGGGTTTGTGTTAATGTGTATTTTCTGAGAGTTGAAGTCTGAAACTCAAATGTATGTCATTATTTACAGTAAAATGCTCAGTTATCCAGAACTAAAGCAACCAAAAAAAAATCGAAGATATGCAATACAATTTTCATGTGTTGCACTTTCTGCCCCCCCCCCCCCCACACACACACACACAGAGAAAGATAC